>NC_052333.1:5610102-5632602 GCF_016432855.1 Salvelinus namaycush
TCTTGATGCACTACTACATTTTTTAATTGTCTGTGGGCCGCAGAGCTCTAAAACTACTGCTTATGTTGCTTACATATGGAATTGTTTTAAGATTGTGCTTACATATGGAATTATTTTAAGATGGTGCTTACATATGGAATTGTTTTAAGATGGTGCTTACAAATTGAATTTTTTAAGATGGTCAAACCATGGATCCTTCAGCAATATATTTTGAATTTTAGCACACCTGTTGGTATCTGTCACTTTGGTATGTAAGGGAAGTCCCCCCCCAATTGTACAAAATAACATGGCAACTTATTGGCACCGAGCGCAGCATATACACGATGGACAAGTACACTACTTCTGGCGGTGTTTCATCCAAAGTTGATGGCAAATGCCATATTGCAAATGAGCTGTGTAACACTCCAAAATTCCTATAGTGGGCGAGTTTGTTCTATCTAAATTTTTCATAGGCTTTATGTAACGCAAGTCAAGACCCAAGAGTAAAATTTTGAGATTTTGAAAGTTTTGGCAAAAACTTATCACCCCCTTAAAAAAGTGCTTTCTGGACCGTTTTTCGAAATTCTTTCGAGTTTTATGTCAATTACACATGTGTAAGAACTATATGAAAATACTTTTTTCAAATTTTATTAACATAATTTTTTTTGAAATTTTATTTGAACTTAAGGTATATGTTTTGTGCATTTGGAATGTGATTTCATAGGAAGTCAAAAGTCAAAAGTCAAAAATGTCAAAAATTTGGAAAAAACGTATCACCCCCTTTAAAAAAGTGCTTTCTGGACCGTTTTTTGAAATTCTTTCGAGTTTTATGTCAATTACACATGTGTAAGAACTGTATGAAAATACTTTAGTCACATTTATTATCATAATTTTTTATAAATGTTTACTTGTACTTAACCTTTACCGAACCTCAACCCCGTATCCGGGATCACCCCCCACCCCCCACACACTGATTAGCATAGCTAGCATAGCTTCACAAGTAGATAGTAGCATCTAAATATCATTAAATCACAAGTCCAAGACACCAGATGAAAGATACAGATCTTGTGAATAAAGCCACCATTTCAGATTTTTAAAATGTTTTACAGGGAAGACAAAATATGTAAATCTATTAGCTAAACACGTTAGCAAAATACACCACTATTCTAACTCCATCAGTTTCTTACTCCTTCAGGTGCTATCACCAATTCGGCTCAACTAAGATATTGATAGCCAATAACCTATAAAAAAAACCATCAGATGACAGTCTGATAACATATTCATGGTATAGGATAGTTTTTGTTAGAAAAAAGTGCATATTTCAGGTAGAAATCACAGTTTACAATTGCACCGACCATCACAAATCGACTAGAATTACTAGATAGAGCAACGTGTATGACCAATTTACTCATCATAAAACATTTCATAAAAATAGACAAAGCATAGCAATGGAAAGACCCAGTTCTTGTGATTTCAGACCATATTTCAGATTTTCTAAGCGTTTTTCAGCGAAAACACAATAAATCGATAAGTTAGCATACTACATGTGCAAACGTTACCAGAGCATCGATTCCAGCCAAAGAGCGCTATAACGTCAACATCGCCAAAAGATATTAATTTTTTCACTAACCTTCTCAGAATTCTTCCGATGACACTCCTGTAACATCATTTTACAACATACATATACAGTTTGTTCGAAAAGGTGCATATTTAGCCATACAAAACCGTGGTTACACAATAAAAATACTAGGAAATCAAGCCTCAATATGTCTGACGTCATCTATCAGAGTGATCTAGTTTAATTGAAAGCTAATCATATACTTGACTAAAAAATACAGGGTTGACAGGAATCGAAAGACAAATTAGTTCTTAATGCAACCGCTGATTTACATTTGTAAAATTATCCTTACTTTTCAATACAGGGTTCGCCAAGTGAAGCTACACCAAACAAAATGGCGAAATATGCGTTTAAAATATTTCGACAGAACAACAATTTATCATATTAAATATTGCTTACTATGAGCTGTTCTTCCATCATATTCTTGGGCAATGTATCCTTTCTATGTTATAAACGTCTTTTGGTCGATAGATGTCCTCTGTCCTTCGAAATATCCACTAACGATCGAACGGGACCCAAAAACGTGTCCAAAGTTTCAGAGTGCACAACAAAGAAATTCCTCAAAATCGCACTAAACGGATATAATTTCCTATAAAACGGTTTAAATTAACTACCTTATGATGTTTCTAAGTCCTATATCGAATTAAATTACAGACGGATACATTTCAAGTTGATAACCGAGCCTGTGAAAATGGCGTCCGGAGGTCCCTTCCTGCGTAAGGGCGAGCGTCGAAAGGGGGGCTACTCTCACTCCTTGGTCTTTTATAACCTCTGAGAGCTACGGAGAAGGCCCATTCCACTTCTCATTGGTTACTGACATCCAGGGGAAGGCGGGTGCAGTTCGTGTCGTTCCATAGGATAGACAGAGACCTTAAAAACTGATCTGAAACCAGAGCTTCGCTCTCAGACCTTTCACTGTCTGTCATGGATTTCGCTGTAGAAAGAGTTCTGGGTCACCCACAGACATCATTCCAACTTTGTATGAAACTAGAAAGTGTTTTCTTTCCAATAGAATTAATAATATGCATATTGTACGAGCAAGAATTGAGTACTAGGCAGTTTAATTTGGAGACGACAAAATGCTAATTCGGAACAGCACCCCCTGTAGTCGCAAGAAGTTAAGGAATATGTTTTGTGCATTTGGAATGTGATTTCATAGGAAGTCAAAAGTCAAAAATGTCAAAAATTTGGAAAAAACGTATCACCCCTTCATAGTCGAAAATAACATTTTTTTTTAAAAGGCCAAAATGAAGCATTTAAAACTGTATTGAAAATCGTGCGTGGTAACCCAAAACATGAAACAGAATATTTTTTGACTTTTTTTGAAAACCTCCATAAATCACTCAGGCCAGCACCCATTGATTTTTGCCCGTAGTATAGTGCTCCCAGAGCGGGTATGGAAGTCTGGATCCCCCCTAAAAGCATTTAAGGCTCTGTGTGTCTTTAAGCACCATACTTTTTCATTCCATCCTTGCTGTGTGTGTCTGTGTGTGTGTGTGTGAGCTTTTCTTTGACATCTGATTAGAGAAATGACTGATTTACACTTCATGAGGGTTGCCTAATCACACACTTAAAGTTTTGGAAAGATCTGACTTTTTTAACCCTTTGAAACAGCACCTATGACCCCATTTTAAGGCACTTCCGGTTGGCACAGGAAGCTATAAGTAAACACCTATCCTGATCGGGGTATGCTTTTACAGAATCCTGAGTTTTAAGTCTATACGTTAAGAACTGACTGATTTACACAGGGTTGAATGCACTATATATCACAAACTGCTGGTTGGGTAAAACACTTTTAGGGTGATTTTATCACTTCCGGTTGCTCCAGGAAGCTTAGAATCAACACAGGTAGACCTCATAGTGGCTTGATGGATTGTCATTGAAGACAGGTTCATAAGACATTCATAACCCACATAGGGTTTATTTAAAGAATGCACGTTACATTTGCATATGATTCAACAGTGAAAAACATCACATCATATTGCAAACATAACACACTGTTGAATCATATTGCAAACACACACTGTTACATTTGCAATATGATGTGTTGAATCATATTGCAAACATAACACACAGTGTTACATTTGTAATATGATGTGTTGAATCATATTGCAAACATAACACACAGTGTTACATTTGCAATATGATGTGTTGAATCATATTGCAAATGTAACGCGCATTCTTTAAATACTTTAGAAATACAAAATTGAACATCCTGATGACCTCAGGATGGCCGGCCAGTGTTAGTGGTTCCTCTCCATGGCTCGTTGCGTGGAAATTTCATCATGTCGATTTTGCTGATGGTACCCCCGCGTTGAAACATATTGCAATTGTACAAAAGTCAACTAGCAAGTCGGTGTCCATCAGTCAATTGGATGTTGTCAGACACCAAACTGATACCATCTGACACCAAACTCACTTTTTCCAACTCCTTTAGAAGCCAACAATAACATATTTCAGAGCAGGCCCAAAATTCACAGCGCCTTCTCTTTAAACCATAATAAAACAAATAATACGTAGTTATGTTCTAGCTGCGGGTCCAATGTTCACATTATGTTTAGCCCTATGTGAGGCGACCTCGAATCCCAAGTTTCGGCTCGATAGGTCATTCGGTGCCCGAGCAAAACCCTAATTGGTGCTGAAAATCCACTGTTTTCATTGCCTTGCTACGGGGTCCTTGAATGAGCAATCAAACAGGCTCGTTGGGGTCTGTCTTTATGGGCCGAGCCGGTTTCAATGCACCTAGTCTTGAGACTCTGGGACTTTTCTAAATGTCGTCCGTTTCGTTGAGCTGAAATGAATTGAAAACATAGCAAATACACGAGGCTGTTTTTCGGTCCGAGAACCTTCTAGAGCCACATAAATCACCGTGCACAATCGACCTGAGGTCTAGAACAGGTTTGTAAATTTTCAGAACTCTAGGTCTTACGGTTCTTTAAAAGTTCAAACAAAAGTAACTACTACATGCACTGTCTGCCTCTTAGCCCCTCAGTGTGTCCCTCCATCATTTCTGTTGATTGTGTATTTTTTTTTTTTTTTTTTAATCTGATGGGATGAATGACTGATTTACAGTTCAGGAGGGTTGTCTATTCACATATATGAAGTTTTGGAAAGATTTGACATTTTTAACCCTTCAAAACAGACCATTTGACACCAATTATGGCACTTCCGGTTGGCACAGGAAGTTGAAAATAAACACATATACTCACTGGAGTATACTGTTTGAGAATCCTGAGTTTTAAGTCTATATGTTAAAAATTGACTGATTTACATAGGGCTGAATGCACTATTTCTCTCAAATTGCAGGGTGCTTATTGCAAACACTTTTAGGGTGATTTTAACCACTTCCGGTTGCTCCAGGAAGCTTAGAATCGACACAGGTAGACCTCATGGTGGCCTAATGGACTGTCATCAAAGACAGGTTCATAAGACATTCATAACCCACATAGGCTTCAGGTTGAATTTAGGGGAGCAGTCAATGTATTCCTATGGGGCGAAATGTCATTGTAAACTGTTTGATGTAAACACCTTCTTTTAACTGTGAAGGGTTAATGCCACAAGCTCAAGGATAGGCTTGCACAGATCGGGAGGACCTTAAGAACATTCCTGAGGTGAAATTGTGTTTCTAACCTTAACGGTTCTCTCTCTGTCTCCCTAAAGCAAATGAAATTGACATTGAGGTCAAAAGGTCATTCGTGTCCGTTCTCTTGTAACGGTCGCTGCGCTCAGACCGAGCGAGCTACGGTCAAGCGGGGCATCCCGTTGAACTCGGCACGGCCTGGAGAATATGGCAATGTCATTTTAGTGGTGATTTCAGAATGCTATTTTGGTGCATTCATGGAAGGCGCTGTGAATTTTGGGCCTGCTCTGAAATATGTGATAGTTGGCTTCTAAAGGAGTTGTAAAAAGTGAGTTTGGAGTCAGATGGTATCAGTTTGGTGTCTGAAAATATCCAATTGACTGATGGACACTTGCTAGTTGACTTTTGTTGACACTTGCTAGTTGACTTGCTAGTCGACTTTTGTACATTTGCAATATGTTTCAACGCGGGGGTACCATCACCAAAATCGACATGATGAAATTTCACGCAACGAGCGTTGGAGAGGAACCACTATCACTGCCCGGCCATCCTGAGGTCATCAGGACGTTGACTTTTGTATTTCTAAAGTATTTAAAGAATGCACGTTACATTTGCAATATGATTCAACATCACATCATATTGCAAATCTAACGTGCATTTGCAATATGATGTGATGTTGAATCATATTGCAAATGTAACGTACATTCTCTTAAATACTTTAGAAATGCAAAAGTCAACGGTCTGATGACCTCAGGATGGCCGGGCAGTGATAGTGGTTCCTCTCCATCGCTCGTTTCGTGAAATTTCATCATGTCGCTTTTTCCTCATGGTACCTCCCCGTTGAAACATATTGCAAATGTACAAAAGTCAACGAGCAAGTCAGTGTCCATCAGTCAAATAGATATTTTCAGACACCAAACTGATACCATCTGACTCCAAACTCACTTTTTCCAACTCCTTTAGATGCCAACTATAACATATTTCAGAGCAGGCCCAAAATTCACAGCGCCTTCCATTTAAACCATAATAAAACAAATAATACGTAGTTATGTTCTAGCTGCGGGTCCAGTTCACACATTATGTTTAGCCCTATGTGAAGCGACCTCGAATCCCAAGTTTCGGCTCGATAGGTCATTCGGTGCCCGAGCAAAACCCTAATTGGTGCTGAAATTCCACTTTTTTCATTGCCTTGCTACGGGGTCCTTGAATGAGCAATCAAACAGGCTCGTTGGGGTCTGTCTCTATGGGCCGAGCCGGTTTCAACGCACCTAGACTTGAGACTCTGGGACTTTTCTAAATGTCGTCCGTTTCGTTGAGGTCAAAATGAATTGAAAACATGGCAAATACACGATGCTTTTTATCGATCGGAGAACCTTCTAGAGCCATATAATTCACCGTGCACAATCGACCTGAGGTCTAGAACAGGTTTGTAAATTTTCAGAACTCTAGGTCTGACGGTTCTTTAAAAGTTGGAACAAAAGTAACTACTGCAGGCACTGTTTGCCTCTTAGCCCCTCAGTGTGTCCCTCCATCATTTCTGTGTCGGTGTGTATTTTTATTTTTTTTAATCTGATGGGATGAAGGACTGATTTACAGTTCATGAGGGTTGTCTATTCACATATATGAAGTTTTGGAAAGATTTGACATTTTTAACACTTCGAAACAGCCCATTTGACACCAGTTATGGCACTTCCGGTTGTCACAGGAAGCTATAAATAAACACATATCATCACTGGAGTAGGCTGTTACAGAATCCTGAGTTTTAAGTCTGTATGTTAAAAATTGACTGATTTACATAGGGCTGAATGCACTATTTCTCTCAAACTGCAGGTTGGCTATGGCAAACACTTTTAGGGTGATTTAACCACTTCCGGTTGCTCCAGGAAGCTTAGAATCGACACAGGTAGACCTCATGGTGGCCTGATGGACTGACATCAAAGACAGGTTCATAAGAAAATCATAACCCACATAGGCTTTAGGTTGAATTTAGAGGTGCAGTCAATGTATTCCAATGGGGAGACATTTCATTGTAAACTATTTGATGTAAACACCTTCTTTTAACTGTGAAGGGTTAATGCCACAAGGTCAGGGTTAGGCTTGCACAGATCGGGAGGACCTTAAGAACACTCCTGAGGTGAAATTGTGTTTCTAACCTTAACGGTTCTCTCTCTGTGTCCCAAAAGCAAATGAAATTGACATTGAGGTCAAAAGGTCATTTGTGTCCGTTCTCTTGTAACGGTCGCTGCGCTCAGACCGAGCGAGCTACGGTCAAGCGGGGCATCTCGTTGAACTCGGCACGGCCTAGAGATAATAGTAATGCCATTGTGGGCTTTGTGTGTCTTTAAGCACCGTACTTTTTCACTCCATCCTTCCTTTTTGTGTGTGTGTGTTTGTGTGAGAGAGCTTTTCTTTGACATCTGTTGGGATAAATGACTGATTACAGTTCATGAGGGTTGTCTAATCACACAAGTGAAGTTTTGAAAAGATCTGACCTTTATTACCCTTCAAACCTGACCCTGTGGCACCATTTTAAGGTACTTCCAGTTGACATAGGAAGCTGAAATTGAACACATACCCTCCTTGGCGTAGGCTCTTATATAATATTGAGTTTTAAGTCTTTATGTTAAGAACTGACTTATTTAAAGAGGGTTAAATGAGTGTGTGTTATTTCATAAAATCATATAAAATCACAGGATTCTCGCAGAGCTTCGAGACCCACTTTAAAAATGTACGTCTGAACACACTGCAACTGGATCTGTGAATTTTTTGAAAAAAAAATTCCTCTTTGTGAACATCACCAAACGGTCAATGTACGATTTCTCTTAAATTACGATAGATAAATGGCTGGTTCTTTTTTTCCTGACACCGTATGCTTATGTACTTTGACATGAAGCGGTCAAATTAGCACCCTACTTGCGTTTTAACCCTTTAATCCCAGAAAAATGGCCATAACTCAAAAAGCGCCTAGGTCTCGACGCCATCTTGTTCGGGGCCAACTGCCCATTACTCCAAACCTACGCTCGCCGAGTTTCGTCTTCTAAATATTTTCAGTTTAGGAGAAAAGGCCGCGCTCGTTTGCCACGTGCTCGTGCGCCTGCAATATGATTTATTTTCCCTCTTGTGGGAATTTTCGAGAATGCAGAAAAAAGTCAAAAATTTGTCATTTTTATAAAACGGAAACCGAAAGTCCGAGACGTTTTTTTGAGTGACTTCCTGAAAGAGCTCTCCGACGCCCACGGCCCGACGCCGTCCGCGATTTTCTGCGACGTCGTAAGACGTCAGGTAAGGGACCGTACATTTGCAATGGGACTTTCTTCACTAACCATACGGCTCCCGTCTCAGAGTTCCCTTAAGGTATGAAAGATTCAGGAGACAGATTCAGGAGGTTTTTATTAAGCCCAAAATTATGCCGTGCCGTGTAAAGGCACGGGGACGAAGACCAAACAAACACGTAACAAAAACACAGGGTTGAAACCCAAACAAAAGAGCGAAGAGTACCTCGAATAAATAAGATGACGATTAACACACGGGACGAGACCCGTAATCATCTGCGCAATCCACAAGGGCACGGAAGCCCAAAACACACAGCACAGGTACTCACACGCACCAACGGACATTGTAACAATAAACGGCAGCTCAATGGAAACCAAAGGGCACACTTATACAAGTACTAATCAGTGGGAATAAGGGGACAGGTGTGCTAATGAATGTTCCGGAGGGATCCGTGACAGTATCCCTAAAAATGATTTTATAATTATTTAGAAGTGATTTACTACTATAGCTCATACTAGCAAACTATCATAACAGACAATAAAAACATGTATCATATGAGGGATAAGGTTTTGAAGTGTCTGTCCTATATCTAGGAGATATAGAGTGACAAGAAAATGTATGTGAGTCCTTTGGAATTACCTGGATTTCTGCATAAATTGGTCATAAATTTGCATCCGATCTTCATCTAGGTCACAACAATAGACAAACACAGTCTGCTTAAACTAATAACACACAAACAATTAAATGTTTTCATGTCTTTATCGAACACACTGTGTAAACATTCACAGTGTAGGGTGGGAAAAGTATGTGAACCCTTGTATTTAAATAACCGGTTGACCCTCCTTTGGCAGCAATAACCTCAACCAAACTTTCTCTGTAGTTGTGGATCAGACCTGCACAACGGTCAGGAGGAATTTTGGACCATTCCTCTTTACAAAACTGTTTCAGTTCAGCAATATTCTTGGGATGTCTGGTGTGAACTGCTCTCTTGAGGTCATGCCACAGCATCTCAATCGGGTTGAGGTCAGGACTCTGACTGGGCCACTACAGAAGGTGTATTTTCTTCTGTTGAAGCCATTCTGTTGTTGATTTACTTCTGTCTTTTAGGTCGTTGTCCTGTTGCATCACCCAACTTCTGCTGAACTTCAATTGGTGGACAGATAGCCTAACATTCTCCTGTAAAATGTCTTGATGAACTTGGGAATTCATTTTTCCGTTGATGATAGCAAGGTGTCCAGTCCCTGAGGCAGCAAAGCAGCACCAAACCATGATGCTCCCTCCACCATACTTTGCAGTTGGGATGAGGTTTTGATGTTGGTGTGCGGTACCTTTTTTTCTCCACACATAGTGTTGTGTGTTCCTTCCAAACAACTCAACTTTAGTCTATTCTGTCAACAGAATATTTTGTCAGAAGCACTGTGGAACATCCAGGTGCTCTTTCGCGGACTCTTCCGTGGTGTCCTCCCATGAATACTATTCTTGTTCAGTGTTTTACGTATCGTATTCTCAACAACAGAGATGTTAGCATGATCCAGAGATTTCTGTAAGTCTTTAGCTGACACTCTAAGATTCTTAACCTCATTGAGCATTCTGTGCTGTGCTCTTGCAGTCATCTTTGCAGGACGGCCACTCCTAGGGAGAGTAGCAACAGTGCTGAACTTCCTCCATTTATAGACAATTCGTCTTACCGTGGACTGATGAACATCAAGGCTTTAAACATTTGTAAACCTTTCCAGCTTTATGCAAGTCAACAATTCTTAATCTTATGTCTTCTGAGATCTCTTTTTTTCGAGGCATGGTTCACATCAGGCAATGCAGTCAAGCAATAGCAAATTCAATTTTTTTGAGTGTTTTTTTTATAGGGCAGCTTTAACCAACATCTCCAATCTCGTCTCACTGAATGGACTCCAGGTCAGCTGACTCCTGACTCCAATTAGCTTTTGGAAAAGTCATTAGCCTAGTCTCTCTGCTGTAAAATGCAAATGAATTACTTAAAAATCATACAATGTGATTTTCTGGATTTTTGTTTTAGATTCTGTCTCTCACAGTTGAGGCGTACCTATGATAAAAAATGACAGACCTCTACATGCTTTGTAAGTAGGAAAACCTGCAAAATCGGCAGTGTATCAAATACTTGTTCTCCCCACTGTATAAATATATATATATATATTGCCTTCTAATATTCAAAAATATGTGTGTCACTTCATTGGCCTGGGGTATTGTTTGATTGAATTCAAGAACAAATGTTATTTTATTTATTTATTTAACCTTTATTTAACCAGGTAGGCTAGTTGAGAACAAGTTCTCATTTACAACCGCGACCTGGCCAAGATTAAGCAAAGCAGTGCGACACAAACAACAACACAGAGTTACACATGGAATAAACAAACATACAGTCAATAATACAGTAGAAAAAGTCTATATACAGTGTGTGGAAATGAGGTAGGATAAGGGAGGTAAGGCAATAAATAGGCCATAGTGGCGAAATAATTACAATATAGCAATTAAACACTGGAATGATAGATGTGCAGAAGATGAGTGTGCAAGTAGAGATACTGGGGTGCAAAGGAGCAAAATAAATAAAATAAATAACAGTATAGGGATGAAGTAGTTGGAAGGGCTATTTACAGATGGGCTATGTACAGGTGCAGTGATCTGTGAGCTGCTCTGACAGCTGGTGCTTAAATCTTAAAGATTGATCTCAGTTTGTCAGTATCAGAGGAGCCCCTCATTTTGGTCATTTGTGTGGTATTAAAAAAAGATTCCTCTGTTCTTCTGTCATGTAAATGATGTAGAATTGAATGAAATCTGTTTTTAAAATGCAAAAAATAAATCTGGACCCCTGCTAACAAATGTTCCCCATGTGTGGAAGTCCTAAAAACGCCTCCGCTCAACTGTAGCCACAGGGCAACTATTATTATGGGTTTATTAAAAAGGTGCTTTTTCTTCAACAGTCAATTTTCCACGCATCTTGGTGCACGGACTTGTTTACAGAAAATAAAAAATGATGTTCAAATGAAATCGAATTTTATTGATCACATACACATGGTTATAGCAGATGTTAATGCGAGTGTAGCGAAATGCTTGTGCTTCTAGTTCCGACCATGCAGTAATATCTAACAAGTAATCTAACAATTTCACAGTACCGGGAAGGGGGGGGGGCTATAAAAAAACAAAAACAAACCCCGGGGCCTATGATTTCTTTATTGTTGACGCTACAGACGTTTCGCATGAGAAGACCGATTTTGGGGTTGTCTCCTGATCTGACCAACACCGCTGTAGCTCTGCCACTTTCCACCACAGATGTGGAAGGCTGACATCAGGCGGATGGTGTGGATTGAGACGCAGCCCATGTAAGAAAGCAAATATCTGTGGCTTAAACTCATGGATTTTTATGGGGATTTTTTGTGTTATGTGAATTTGATGGACGCACAGGTGCTTCTATAAACTCCTAAGAACTTTTAATTTGATCACCTTGTTGCAGGAGAAAAGGTTTCTGAAGTTTGTAATTTCCACTTTAAAATCTCAGACTTGATTTTCCCTTCTTTTTTTTAAATAATCCACAAAATGACTCACATTTCCTGTTGCTGCAGGATTATTTTCCTGCTGTAGAAAACTGGGTCAAATTAAGACCCGACATCTGCATGCCTGGAAACTTAAGTGTCTGTTTGTGTCTGAGAGGAAAGTTTAGCCTTCGGGTATTGAATCTCAGAGCTTTGATTATTGATTCTAGTCCCTCTCTTTTATTAACAAAATGTGCTGTTCTAGTCTGAAAGACGAGTGAACGGAGAGACGGAGAGATATATGTAATGGGAGAAGAGAGGTAATGAGAGAAGAGAGGTAATGAGAAGTAATGAGTGAAGAGAGGTAATGAGAGAAAATAGGTAATGAGATGAGAGGCAATGCGAGGTAATGAGAGAAGAGAGTGAATGAGAGGAGAGGGAATGAGAGAAGAGAGGGAATGAGAGGTAATGAGTGAAGAGAGGTAATGAGAGAAAATAGGTAATGAGAGAAAATATGTTATGAGAGAAAAGAGGTAAAGAGAGAAGAGAGGTAATGAGAGAAAATAGGTAATGAGAGATGAGAGGTAATGAGAGGTAATGAGAGAAAATAGGTAATGAGAGAAGAGAGGTAATGAGAGAAGAGCGGTAATGAGAGAAAAGAGGTAATGAGAGAAAATAGGTAATGAGAGAAGAGAGGTAATGCGAGGTAATGAGAGAAGAGAGTGAATGAGAGGAGAGGGAATGAGAGAAGAGAGGGAATGAGAGGTAATGAGAGAAGAGAGGTAGTGAGAGAATAGAGGTAATGAGAGAAGAGAGGTAATGAGAGTTGATGAGAGAAGAGCTGTAATGAGAGAAGAGAGGTAATGAGAAGTAATGAGAGGTAATGATAGAAGAGAGGGAATGAGATGTGAAGAGAGGTAATGAGAGAAGAGAGGTAATGAGAGGTGATGAGAGAAGAGCGGTAATGATAGAAGATAGGTAATGAGAGGTAATGAGAGGTAATGATAGAAGAGAGGGAATGAGATGTGAAGAGAGGTAATGAGAGAAGAGAGGTAATGGGAGGTAATGAGAGAAGAGATGTAATGAGAGAAGAGAGGTAATGAGAGGTAATGAGAGAAGATAGGTAATGATAGAAAAGAGGTAATGCACGGTAATGAGAGAAGAGAGTGAATGAGAGGAGAGGGAACGAGAGAAGAGAGGGAATGAGAGGTAATGAGATAAGAGAGGGAATGAAAGAAAATAGGTAATGAGAGAAAAGAGGTAATGATATGTAATGAGAGGTAATGAGAGAAGAGAGGTAATGAGAGAATATAGGTAATGAGAGGTAATGAGAGAAGAGAGGTAATGATATAATATAGGTAATGAGAGAATAAAGGTAATGAGTGAATATGGGTAATGAGAGGTAATGAGAGGAGAGAGGTAATGAGAGAATAGAGGTAATGAGAGGTAATGAGAGAAGAGAGGGAATGAGAGAAGAGCGGTAATGAGAGAAGATATGTAGTGAGAGGTAATGAGAAAATAGAAGTGATGAGAGAAGAGAGGTAATGAGAGGTAATGAGAGAATAGACTCAGTTTACACACATCCACCTAGAAATATCTATATCAGCGATCTACGCATCTATTTAATGTCATAGACTTGAATGAATCTATTGGTGATGCCAGATGTGTAATTCCATGCCTGTGTTATAAAAATACTCATTATCTCTTATGATTTCCTTCTTGTTCATATCTCTTTGAAGAGACTTTGATAATCTCTCTGTTTCTGATGTTGTTTTTCACGATTTCAATAATGTTATGGATCGAGGCAAGCAGATGACAGGGAATTTGGCTTTGTTTTTTGTTTTTGCTACACAGAAAAACATTGAGGATGTCGCAATCAGTGCAACGTACCAGCAACCGATACTATGGTTGTTTACCAGTAAAAATATCAAGTCGCCCTAAAACACTGATCTGAGATAAGTGTTGTATTTTTATTCCAGATGTTTAAGGTTACGGGTTGAGAAAGATAAGCTGATCCTAGATCTGTGCATCATGGCAACACAGAGCATGTTTGTTACCAGGGCTTAAATGCAATATGGAAGATTACCGGGAAAAGAGACAGGCCACGTTCAGTCAAAAATAGGAAAAACACACAAACAGCTCCATAGAATTATCCCACTCAATCCATTTCCATGAGATTAAGATACAGTAGAATTTTTCTTTTTACATCATAAAATAAACATTCTATATCCTGATTGTCAGCTGTACAATAGAACAAGGTTTTAACGCTTTATCGTGTGAATGTCAAGATTGTACAGCTAAAGATGTCAAGGTTTTACCTTTAAAGATGTGGCTGTCAATTTTCAATAAATAACAGGAGATTTGCTCAAACCAAATGTTCTGTTAAGCGTGTGTACTTTGTCAGGACTGAGGCATACACTGAACAGAACATGATTTACCTTTAGGCTGCTACACATATTTATCTGGTTTGTCATTCTACTGTTTAAATTGTATTTTATTGGTAATTAAATATAAATTATTTAGAATTCATCAGAATGAATTTTTCCTGAAATAGTTTCACCATCTTTGTGTCAAATTGAAAACAGTGAGGGAGCGCCGTTCCTCCGTTCCGCCTTTCCTCCGTTCCGCCTTTCCTCCGTTCCTCCGTTCCTGTGTTCCTCCGTTCCTCCGTTCCGCCGTTCCGCCGTTCCGCCGTTCCTCCGTTCCTCCGTTCCCCGTTCCTCCGTTCCCCGTTCCTCCGTTCCTCCGTTCCTCCGTTCCTCCGTTCCGCTGTTCCGCCGTTCCTCCGTTCCGCCGTTCCGCCGTTCCTCCGTTCCGCCGTTCCTCCGTTCCGCCGTTCCTCCGTTCCGCCGTTCCTCCGTTCCTCCGTTCCGCCGTTCCTCCGTTCCTCCGTTCCGCCGTTCCTCCGTTCCTCCGTTCCTCCGTTCCGCCGTTCCGCCGTTCCTCCGTTCCGCCGTTCCTCCGTTCCTCCGTTCCGCCGTTCCTCCGTTCCGCCGTTCCTCCGTTCCTCCGTTCCGCCGTTCCTCCGTTCCTCCGTTCCGCCGTTCCTCCGTTCCTCCGTTCCGCCGTTCCTCCGTTCCTCCGTTCCGCCGTTCCTCCGTTCCGCCGTTCCTCCGTTCCGCCGTTCCTCCGTCCCGCCGTTCCTCCGTTCCGCCGTTCCTCCGTTCCGCCGTTCCTCCGTTCCGCCGTTCCTCCGTTCCTCCGTTCCGCCGTTCCTCCGTTCCGCCGTTCCTCCGTTCCGCCGTTCCTCCGTCCCGCCGTTCCTCCGGCAGCACTACACCCCTTGACCTACCGCTCCACAACATCTTTTTTTTTTTTTTCCATCATTTCTCTTTTACTTTGAAAATGTGAAGTAGGTTGTGTAGATCAGTAGGAGAATACATCGAATTGAATCCCCTTTTGAAGAATGTGCAACATTTGAAGAATGTGAAAGAGGTGTGTTTCTATTCACTAGCGACTGTAGATTCCCAGGTCAGATGCCATCTCTCCTTTGTGAGGGATCAATTTAATATTTGCACTTGGCAGTGACATTTCAAAGCCTCTCTCACGCACGGAACTGTAGACACACACACATACGCTCTTGCAGACACACACACACACACACACACACACACACACACACACACACACACACACACACACACACACACACACACACACACACACACACACACACACACACACACACACACACACACACACACACACACACAAACACACATGTACAAGTCTAATAACATTGACAGCGACTGAATGTGTCAAATTACCGTGTTGCTGAGCAGAACTGCCGTTTTTTTATATTAGTGAGAGAGGGAGAAAGAGAGAAGAGAGAGAGAGAGAGCAAAAAAGAGCAAAACCCATTAGTAGCCTATGTCTGAAGCTGGCAACTCCAAATCTCGTTACCTCTGCCTGATGCAATAGGAATGCAATACACAGCCACTATCTTCTGGTGTCTCTCTCTCTCTCTCTCTCTCTCTCTCTCTCTCTGCCCCTCTCTATTTTTATCTATCTTTCACTCTCTCTTTCTCTCTCTCTCTACCCGCTCCTCTCTCTACCCGCTCCTCTCTCTCTCTCTCTACCCGCTCCTCTCTCTCTCTGTTTCTCCCTCTCTCTCGCTGCTTCTCTCTCTTGCTCTCTCTGCTTCTCTCTCTCTTTGACCCTCGCTCTCTCTGTCTCTCTCTCTCTCTCTTTGTCCCCCCCCTCTCTCTGTTTCTCTCTCTCTCGCTCTCTCTCTGCTTCACTCTCTCTCTCTACCTAACCTGACCTGATGTTGGAGTCTCTTCTTGGCCCCTGATCAAATGAAATAAAATACAATTTGTCACATGCTTCAGGTGTAGACTACCAGGGAAACGCTTACTTACGGGTTCCTTCCCAACATGTGGACACAAAGACATGCAATCTCCATAGACAAACATTGGCAGTGGAACAGCCTTACTGAAGAGCTCAGTGACTTTCAACGTGGTACCGTCATAGGATGCCACCTTTCCAACAAGTCAGTTCGTCAAATGAGCTGCCCCGGTCAACTGTAAGTGCTGTTATTGCGAAGTGGAAACGTCTTGGAGCATCAATGCCTGAGCAGCAAAGTGATAAGCCACACAAGCTCACAGAAAGGGACCGCCGAGTGCTGAAGCACTTAAAAATCGTTTGTCCTCGGTTGCAACACTCACTACCGAGTTCCAAACTGCAATGTCAGCACAGGAACTGTTCGTCGGTATCTTCAAAAAATGGGTTTCCGTGGCCGAGCAGCCGCACACTAGCCTAAAATCACCATGTACAATGCGAAGCATCGCCTGGAGTGGTGTAAAGCTCGCCACTATTGGACTCCGGAGCAGTGGAAATGAGTGATGAATCACGCTTCAGCATCTGGCAGTCCAACGGACGAATCTCGTTTTTTAGCGGATGACAAGTGAACGCTACCTGCCCGAATGCAGTGTCAACTGTAAAGTTTGGTGGAGGAGGAAAAATGGTCTGGAGCTGTTTTTCATGGTTCGGGATAGGCCTCTTAGTTACAGTGAAGGGAAATCTTAACGCTACAGCATATAATTACATTCTAGACAATTCTGTGCTTCCAACTTTGTGGCAACAGTTTGGGAGGCTGTTATAGCAGCAAAGGGGGGACCATCTCCATATTAATGCCCATGATTTTGGAATGACATGTTTGACAAGCAGGTGTCCAGATACTTTTGTTCTTTTAGTGTTACAGCCTGAATATAAAATGTCCCATAATGACAAAGTGATAACATGTTTTTAGAAATGTTTTCAAATGTATTGAAAATAAAATACAGAAATATCTCATTTACATAAGTATTGTCACGTTCTGACCATTATTTTCCCTTGTTTTGTCTTTAGTTAGTATGGTGAGGGCGTGAGTTGGGGTGGGCAGTCTATGTTATGTGTTTCTATGTTGAAGTTTGTCATTTGGCCTGATATGGTTCTCAATCAGAGGCAGGTGTTTTGCATTGTCTCTGATTGGGAACCATATTAAGGTAGCCTGTTTTCACTGTTGGTTTGTGGGTGATTGTTCCTGTTCGTGTGTTCCTGGGTTTTTCTGTGTTCACTAGTTCGGGACTGTAGCTTTGTTGGTTTTTCGTCTGTTTATTGTTTTTGTTCATATTGAGAAGTATTCTAATAAATTATGGATACGCACCACGCTGCGCTTTGGTCCTCCTCTCCTTCTACCGACGAAAGCCATTACAAGTATTCACACCCCTGAGTTAATACTTTGTAGATGGCAGCGATTAATGAGGACAGACGATTTTTACGTGCTATATACAGTGGCTTACGAAATTATTCACCCCCCTGGCATTTTTCCTATTTTGTTACCTTACAACCTGGAATTAAAATAGATTTTTGGGGGGGTTTGTATCATTTGATTTACACAACATGCCTACCACTTTGAAGATGCAATTTTTTGTATTTATTGTGAAATAAACAAGAAATAAGACAAAAAAACTGAAAACTTGAGCGTGCATAACTATTCACCCCCCCCAAAGTCAATACTTTGTAGAGCCACCTTTTGCAGCAATTACAGCTGCAAGTCTCTTGGGGTACGTCTCTATAAGATTGGCACATCTAGCCACTGGGATTTTTGCCCGTTCTTCAAAGGCAAAACTGTTCCAGCTCCTTCAAGTTGGTTGGGTTCTGCTGTTGTACAGCAATCTTTAAGTCCTACCACAGATTCTCAATTGGATTGAAATAAAATACAACTCTGTGGAGTGTACGGCTTAATTCTCAATTGGATTGAGGTCTGGGCTTTGACTTGGCCATTTCAAGACATTTAAATGTTTCCCCTTAAACCACTGTGTGTTGCTTAAGCCAGTGTTGCTTAAGCAGTATTTCTAGGGTCATTGTCCTGCTGGAAGGTGTACCTCCGTCCCAGTCTCAAATCTCAGGAAGACTGAAACAGGTTTCCCTCAAGAATTTCCCTGTATTTAGTGTCATCCATCATTTCTTCAATTCTGACCAGTTTCCCAGTCCCTGCCGATGAAAAACATCCCCACAGCATGATGCTGCCATCACCATGCTTCACTGTGGGGATGGTGTTCTCGGGGTGATGGGGGGTGTTGGGTTTGCGCCAGACATAGCATTATCCTCGATGGCCAAAAAGCTACATTTTAGTGTCATCTGATCAGAGTGCCTTCTTTTGGGGAGTCTCCCAAATGCCTTTTGGAAAACACCAAACATGTTTGCTTATTTTTTTCTTTATTAAGCAATGGCTTTTTTCTGGCTACTCTTCCGTGAAGCCCAACTCTGTGGAGTGTATGGCTTAAAGTGGTCCTGTGGACAGATACTCCTATCTCCATTGTGGAGCTTTGCAGCTCCTTCAGGGTTATCTTTGGACTCTTTGTTGCCTCTGATTAATGCCCTCCTTGCCTGGTCCGTGAGTTTTAGTGGGAGGCCATCTCTTGGCAGGTTTGTTGTGGTGCCATATTCTTTCCATTTTTTAATAATGGATTTAATGGTGCTCCGTGGGATGTTCGAAGTTTCTGATATTTTTTTATAACCCAACCCTGATCTGTACTTCTCCACAACATTATCCCTGACCTGTTTGTAGAGCTCCTTGGTCTTCATGGTGCTGCTTGCTTGGTGGTGCCCCTTGCTTAGGGGTGTTGGAGACTCTGGGGCCTTTCAGAACAGGTGTATATATACACTGAGATCATGTGACAGATCATGTGACACTTAGATTGTACACAGGTGGACTTTATTTAACTAATTATGTGACTTCTGAAGGTAATTGATTGCACAGACCTTATTTAGGAGCTTCATAGCAAAGGGGGTGAATATATATGCACACATCACTTTAGCTTTTGAATTTTTTGAAACAAGTGATTTTTTTAATTTCACTTCACCAATTTGGATTATTTTGTGTATGTCCATTACATGAAATCCACATAAAAATTTATTTCAATTACAAGTTGTAATGCAACAAAGTAGGAAACCGCCAAAGGGATGAATAATTTTGCAAGGCACTGTATATTAGTTTAACCCTCTCTCTCATTGTCTCTTCTTATCCTGGGTAGATCAATAATAATTGTGACAAGTACATGATGGTAAAAACTCTTCCCAGGTAGATCAATAATAATCGTGACAAGTACATGATGGTAAAAACTCTTCCCAGTGGGAGAAGAAGAAATCATCAGTAATCTCAGACATGGGGAATCTCCTTTTGTGTGTTCATCAACAACTGGGAATTCTCCATTGACGATATTCCCACTCTGCCAAATCGCTGCTCTTTAAAAAGTGTCTGGTTTCCGAGTAGAGTTACGTACATAAATACATATCCAGCACATACCCCCACTCCCCTGCCAACTCACCCCAGGATCACACACTCTGGTGAGAAAGGGAAGAATACCCCTTGGAAGGAATTAAAAATCCGGCAGTTCTCTGGAGGTATCTAACTGTAAGGCTCCGTATAACTAAACATGATTGCATAGACACCATGCAGAGTTATGTTGACAAACAGTATATCATTAATAAAGTAGATTACTGACCACTATATGTATCTTCTTTATACATGACTTTACAATGAACTGCTGTAAAGCTCAAATAATTCACAGTGTTTTTTACAGTATATTCTGTAATTAAATATGTGTTATTATGGTGGTGTGGTATATAGAAGAGGGGTATTTTAAAGTTGCCGGAGGGTCTTTGTGAAGCGTGGATCTAATGGGATTGCTTTAGTGCAGGGGAGAGCAGAGTGGGATTGCTATACTGTTTAAAACATAAAGCTTTTTCCTTACTCCCCTGGCACGTTGTAATACTGCACGTTGTAATACTGCACGTTGTAATACTGCACGTTGTAATACTGCACGTTGTAATACTGCACGTTGTAATACTGCACGTTGTAATACTGCACGTTGTAATACTGCACGTTGTATTACTGCACGTTGTAATACTGCACGTTGTAATACTGCACGTTGTAATACTGCACGTTGTAATACTGCACGTTGTAATACTGCACGTTGTAATACGGCACGTTGTAATACTGCACGTTGTATTACTGCACGTTGTAATACTGCACGTTGTAATACTGCACGTTGTAATACTGCACGTTGTAATACTGCACGTTGTAATACTGCACGTTGTAATACGGCACGTTGTAATACTGCACGTTGTAATACTGCACGTTGTAATACTGCACGTTGTATTACTGCACGTTGTAATACTGCACGTTGTAATACTGCACGTTGTAATACTGCACGTTGTAATACTGCACGTTGTAATACTGCACGTTGTAATACTGCACGTTGTAATACTGCACGTTGTAATACGGCACGTTGTAATACTGCACGTTGTAATACTGCACGTTGTAATACTGCACGTTGTAATACTGCACGTTGTAATACTGCACGTTGTAATACTGCACGTTGTAATACTGCACGTTGTAATACTGCACGTTGTAATACGGCACGTTGTAATATGGCACGTTGTAATACTGCACGTTGTAATACATCACGTTGTAATACTGCACGTTGTAATACTGCACGTTGTAATACTGCACGTTGTAATACTGCACGTTGTAATACTGCACGTTGTAATACTGCACGTTGTAATACTGCACGTTGTAATACTGCACGTTGTAATACTGCACGTTGTAATACTGCACGTTGTAATACTGCACGTTGTAATACATCACGTTGTAATACTGCACGTTGTAATACTGCACGTTGTAATACTGCACGTTGTAATACTGCACGTTGTAATACATCACGTTGTAATACTGCACGTTGTAATACTGCACGTTGTAATACTGCACGTTGTAATACTGCACGTTGTAATACTGCACGTTGTAATACGGCACGTTGTAATACGGCACGTTGTAATACTGCACGTTGTAATACTGCACGTTGTAATACTGCACGTTGTAATACTGCACGTTGTAATACTGCACGTTGTAATACTGCACGTTGTAATACTGCACGTTGTAATACGGCACGTTGTAATACTGCACGTTGTAATACTGCACGTTGTAATACTGCACGTTGTAATACTGCACGTTGTAATACTGCACGTTGTAATACTGCACGTTGTAATACTGCACGTTGTAATACTGCACGTTGTAATACGGCACGTTGTAATACTGCACGTTGTAATACTGCACGTTGTAATACTGCACGTTGTAATACTGCACGTTGTAATACGGCACGTTGTAATACTGCACGTTGTAATACGGCACGTTGTAATATGGCACGTTGTAATACTGCACGTTGTAATACTGCACGTTGTAATACTGCACGTTGTAATACTGCACGTTGTAATACTGCACGTTGTAATACTGCACGTTGTAATACTGCACGTTGTAATACGGCACGTTGTAATACTGCACGTTGTAATACTGCACGTTGTAATACTGCACATTGTAATACTGCACGTTGTAATACTGCACGTTGTAATACTGCACGTTGTAATACTGCACGTTGTAATACTGCACGTTGTAATACTGCACGTTGTAATACTGCACGTTGTAATACTGCACGTTGTAATACTGCACGTTGTAATACTGCACGTTGTAATACTGCACGTTGTAATACGGCACGTTGTAATACTGCACGTTGTAATACTGCACGTTGTAATACTGCACATTGTAATAGGGCACGTTGTAATACTGCACGTTGTAATACTGCACGTTGTAATATGGCACGTTGTAATACGGCACGTTGTAATACTGCACGTTGTAATACTGCACGTTGTAATACTGCACGTTGTAATACTGCACGTTGTAATACGGCACGTTGTAATACTGCACGTTGTAATACTGCACGTTGTAATACTGCACGTTGTAATACGGCACGTTGTAATACTGCACGTTGTAATACTGCACGTTGTAATACTGCACGTTGTAATACGGCACGTTGTAATACGGCACGTTGTAATACTGCACGTTGTAATACTGCACGTTGTAATACTGCACGTTGTAATACTGCACGTTGTAATACTGCACGTTGTAATACTGCACGTTGTAATACTGCACGTTGTAATACCGCACGTTGTAATACCGCACGTTGTAATACTGCACGTTGTAATACTGCACGTTGTAATACTGCACG
>NC_052333.1:5637602-5657602 GCF_016432855.1 Salvelinus namaycush
GGGAACTTGTAACTCTCTTCTCCTCTATCTGTCAGAGGGAACGTGTAACTCTCTCCCCCTCTCATCTGTCAGAGGGAACTTGTAACTCTCTTCTCCTCTCAGCTGTCAGAGGGAACGTGTAACTCTCTCCCCCTTTCATCTGTCAGAGGGAACTTGTAACTCTCTTCTCCGCTCAGCTGTCAGAGGAAACTTGTAACTCTCTCCCCCTCTCAGCTGTCAGAGGGAACTTGTAACTCTCTTCTCCTCTCATCTGTCAGAGGGAACGTGTAACTCTCTCCCCCTCTCATCTGTCAGAGGGAACTTGTAACTCTCTCCCCCTCTCAGCTGTCAGAGGGAACTTGTAACTCTCTCCCCCTCTCAGCTGTCAGAGGGAACTTGTAACTCTCTCCCCCTCTCAGCTGTCAGAGGGAACGTGTAACTCTCTCCCCCTCTCAGCTGTCAGAGGGAACTTGTAACTCTCTCCCCCTCTCAGCTGTCAGAGGGAACTTGTAACTCTCTTCTCCTCTCATCTGTCAGAGGGAACGTGTAACTCTCTCCCCCTCTCATCTGTCAGAGGGAACTTGTAACTCTCTCCCCCTCTCAGCTGTCAGAGGGAACGTGTAACTCTCTCCCCCTCTCAGCTGTCAGAGGGAACGTGTAACTCTCTCCCCCTCTCATCTGTCAGAGGGAACTTGTAACTCTCTTATCCTCTCATCTGTCAGAGGGAACTTGTAACTCTCTCCCCCTCTCAGCTGTCAGAGGGAACTTGTAACTCTCTTCTCCTCTCATCTGTCAGAGGGAACGTGTAACTCTCTCCCCCTCTCATCTGTCAGAGGGAACTTGTAACTCTCTTCTCCTCTCAGCTGTCAGAGGGAACGTGTAACTCTCTCCCCCTTTCATCTGTCAGAGGGAACTTGTAACTCTCTTCTCCGCTCAGCTGTCAGAGGAAACTTGTAACTCTCTCCCCCTCTCAGCTGTCAGAGGGAACTTGTAACTCTCTTCTCCTCTCATCTGTCAGAGGGAACGTGTAACTCTCTCCCCCTCTCATCTGTCAGAGGGAACTTGTAACTCTCTCCCCCTCTCAGCTGTCAGAGGGAACGTGTAACTCTCTCCCCCTCTCAGCTGTCAGAGGGAACGTGTAACTCTCTCCCCCTCTCATCTGTCAGAGGGAACTTGTAACTCTCTTCTCCTCTCATCTGTCAGAGGGAACTTGTAACTCTCTCCCCCTCTCAGCTGTCAGAGGGAACTTGTAACTCTCTTCTCCTCTCATCTGTCAGAGGGAACGTGTAACTCTCTCCCCCTCTCATCTGTCAGAGGGAACTTGTAACTCTCTTCTCCTCTCAGCTGTCAGAGGGAACGTGTAACTCTCTCCCCCTTTCATCTGTCAGAGGGAACTTGTAACTCTCTTCTCCGCTCAGCTGTCAGAGGAAACTTGTAACTCTCTTCTCCGCTCAGCTGTCAGAGGGAACTTGTAACTCTCTTCTCCTCTCATCTGTCAGAGGGAACGTGTAACTCTCTCCCCCTCTCGGCTGTCAGAGGGAACGTGTAACTCTCTCCCCCTCTCATATGTCAGAGGGAACGTGTAACTCTCTCCCCCTCTCATCTGTCAGAGGGAACTTGTAACTCTCTCCCCCTCTCAGCTGTCAGAGGGAACGTGTAACTCTCTCCCCCTCTCAGCTGTCAGAGGGAACTTGTAACTCTCTCCCCCTCTCAGCTGTCAGAGGGAACTTGTAACTCTCTCCCCCTCTCATCTGTCAGAGGGAACTTGTAACTCTCTTCTCCTCTCATCTGTCAGAGGGAACGTGTAACTCTCTCCCCCTCTCAGCTGTCAGAGGGAACGTGTAACTCTCTCCCCCTCTCATCTGTCAGAGGGAACGTGTAACTCTCTCCCCCTCTCATCTGTCAGAGGGAACTTGTAACTCTCTCCCCCTCTCAGCTGTCAGAGGGAACGTGTAACTCTCTCCCCCTCTCAGCTGTCAGAGGGAACTTGTAACTCTCTCCCCCTCTCAGCTGTCAGAGGGAACGTGTAACTCTCTCCCCCTCTCATCTGTCAGAGGGAACTTGTAACTCTCTCCCCCTCTCAGCTGTCAGATGGAACTTGTAACTCTCTCCCCCTCTCAGCTGTCAGAGGGAACGTGTAACTCTCTCCCCCTCTCATCTGTCAGAGGGAACTTGTAACTCTCTTCTCCTCTCATCTGTCAGAGGGAACTTGTAACTCTCTCCCCCTCTCAGCTGTCAGAGGGAACGTGTAACTCTCTCCCCCTCTCAGCTGTCAGAGGGAACGTGTAACTCTCTCCCCCTCTCATCTGTCAGAGGGAACTTGTAACTCTCTTCTCCTCTCATCTGTCAGAGGGAACTTGTAACTCTCTCCCCCTCTCAGCTGTCAGAGGGAACTTGTAACTCTCTTCTCCTCTCATCTGTCAGAGGGAACGTGTAACTCTCTCCCCCTCTCATCTGTCAGAGGGAACTTGTAACTCTCTTCTCCTCTCAGCTGTCAGAGGGAACGTGTAACTCTCTCCCCCTTTCATCTGTCAGAGGGAACTTGTAACTCTCTTCTCCGCTCAGCTGTCAGAGGAAACGTGTAACTCTCTTCTCCGCTCAGCTGTCAGAGGGAACTTGTAACTCTCTTCTCCTCTCATCTGTCAGAGGGAACGTGTAACTCTCTCCCCCTCTCGGCTGTCAGAGGGAACGTGTAACTCTCTCCCCCTCTCATATGTCAGAGGGAACGTGTAACTCTCTCCCCCTCTCATCTGTCAGAGGGAACTTGTAACTCTCTCCCCCTCTCAGCTGTCAGAGGGAACGTGTAACTCTCTCCCCCTCTCAGCTGTCAGAGGGAACTTGTAACTCTCTCCCCCTCTCAGCTGTCAGAGGGAACTTGTAACTCTCTCCCCCTCTCATCTGTCAGAGGGAACTTGTAACTCTCTTCTCCTCTCATCTGTCAGAGGGAACGTGTAACTCTCTCCCCCTCTCAGCTGTCAGAGGGAACGTGTAACTCTCTCCCCCTCTCATCTGTCAGAGGGAACGTGTAACTCTCTCCCCCTCTCATCTGTCAGAGGGAACTTGTAACTCTCTCCCCCTCTCAGCTGTCAGAGGGAACGTGTAACTCTCTCCCCCTCTCAGCTGTCAGAGGGAACTTGTAACTCTCTCCCCCTCTCAGCTGTCAGAGGGAACGTGTAACTCTCTCCCCCTCTCATCTGTCAGAGGGAACTTGTAACTCTCTTCTCCTCTCATCTGTCAGAGGGAACTTGTAACTCTCTCCCCCTCTCAGCTGTCAGAGGGAACTTGTAACTCTCTTCTCCTCTCATCTGTCAGAGGGAACGTGTAACTCTCTCCCCCTCTCATCTGTCAGAGGGAACGTGTAACTCTCTCCCCCTGTCAGGATTTGGCCAGGATTGTTCAGGTTTTGGTCACTAGATGTCCCCATTGCACCTTTTTGAACCTTTTGTTTTTTCCTTGTTCTAATTATTATTTGCACCTGTGTGTCATTTCCTTGTTGGTATTTAAACCCTGTGTGTTCCTCAGTTCTTTGCTCAGTGTTTGTATGTTAGCACCCAGCCCCAGTCCCAGCCTTGCTGTGAACATATATTTCTCTTGTTGGATTTTCCAGAGGTTCTCTGGTTTTGTTCTTGTTTATTTTTGATTAGTCTTTTGAGGTTTGTTTTTTCCCTGCTGTTCTTACCACTTTGTGGAGTTTCTTTGTATTTTGGAGGATATCCATTTTTTCCTCTTGGCTTTATTTTGGACGTTGTGGATTTATATTCTTTGCCTGAAGATCTTTTTCTTTTATTAAACCACCATCTCTAGTACTGCTGTGTCTGCCTCATCTTCTGGGTTCTGCCGACTATTAGTGACTGTTTCTCACACCGGGTCCTGACACCCCCTCTCAGCTGTCAGAGGGAACTTGTAACTCTCTTCTCCGCTCAGCTGTCAGAGGGAACTTGTAACTCTCTACCCCGCTCAGCTGTCAGAGGGAACGTGTAACTCTCTCCCCCTCTCAGCTGTCAGAGGGAACTTGTAACTCTCTCCCCCTCTCAGCTGTCAGAGGGAACGTGTAACTCTCTCCCCCTCTCATCTGTCAGAGGGAACTTGTAACTCTCTCCCCCTCTCAGCTGTCAGATGGAACTTGTAACTCTCTCCCCCTCTCAGCTGTCAGAGGGAACGTGTAACTCTCTCCCCCTCTCATCTGTCAGAGGGAACTTGTAACTCTCTTCTCCTCTCATCTGTCAGAGGGAACTTGTAACTCTCTCCCCCTCTCAGCTGTCAGAGGGAACGTGTAACTCTCTCCCCCTCTCAGCTGTCAGAGGGAACGTGTAACTCTCTCCCCCTCTCATCTGTCAGAGGGAACTTGTAACTCTCTTCTCCTCTCATCTGTCAGAGGGAACTTGTAACTCTCTCCCCCTCTCAGCTGTCAGAGGGAACTTGTAACTCTCTTCTCCTCTCATCTGTCAGAGGGAACGTGTAACTCTCTCCCCCTCTCATCTGTCAGAGGGAACTTGTAACTCTCTTCTCCTCTCAGCTGTCAGAGGGAACGTGTAACTCTCTCCCCCTTTCATCTGTCAGAGGGAACTTGTAACTCTCTTCTCCGCTCAGCTGTCAGAGGAAACGTGTAACTCTCTTCTCCGCTCAGCTGTCAGAGGGAACTTGTAACTCTCTTCTCCTCTCATCTGTCAGAGGGAACGTGTAACTCTCTCCCCCTCTCGGCTGTCAGAGGGAACGTGTAACTCTCTCCCCCTCTCATATGTCAGAGGGAACGTGTAACTCTCTCCCCCTCTCATCTGTCAGAGGGAACTTGTAACTCTCTCCCCCTCTCAGCTGTCAGAGGGAACGTGTAACTCTCTCCCCCTCTCAGCTGTCAGAGGGAACTTGTAACTCTCTCCCCCTCTCAGCTGTCAGAGGGAACTTGTAACTCTCTCCCCCTCTCATCTGTCAGAGGGAACTTGTAACTCTCTTCTCCTCTCATCTGTCAGAGGGAACGTGTAACTCTCTCCCCCTCTCAGCTGTCAGAGGGAACGTGTAACTCTCTCCCCCTCTCATCTGTCAGAGGGAACGTGTAACTCTCTCCCCCTCTCATCTGTCAGAGGGAACTTGTAACTCTCTCCCCCTCTCAGCTGTCAGAGGGAACGTGTAACTCTCTCCCCCTCTCAGCTGTCAGAGGGAACTTGTAACTCTCTCCCCCTCTCAGCTGTCAGAGGGAACGTGTAACTCTCTCCCCCTCTCATCTGTCAGAGGGAACTTGTAACTCTCTTCTCCTCTCATCTGTCAGAGGGAACTTGTAACTCTCTCCCCCTCTCAGCTGTCAGAGGGAACTTGTAACTCTCTTCTCCTCTCATCTGTCAGAGGGAACGTGTAACTCTCTCCCCCTCTCATCTGTCAGAGGGAACGTGTAACTCTCTCCCCCTGTCAGGATTTGGCCAGGATTGTTCAGGTTTTGGTCACTAGATGTCCCCATTGCACCTTTTTGAACCTTTTGTTTTTTCCTTGTTCTAATTATTATTTGCACCTGTGTGTCATTTCCTTGTTGGTATTTAAACCCTGTGTGTTCCTCAGTTCTTTGCTCAGTGTTTGTATGTTAGCACCCAGCCCCAGTCCCAGCCTTGCTGTGAACATATATTTCTCTTGTTGGATTTTCCAGAGGTTCTCTGGTTTTGTTCTTGTTTATTTTTGATTAGTCTTTTGAGGTTTGTTTTTTCCCTGCTGTTCTTACCACTTTGTGGAGTTTCTTTGTATTTTGGAGGATATCCATTTTTTCCTCTTGGCTTTATTTTGGACGTTGTGGATTTATATTCTTTGCCTGAAGATCTTTTTCTTTTATTAAACCACCATCTCTAGTACTGCTGTGTCTGCCTCATCTTCTGGGTTCTGCCGACTATTAGTGACTGTTTCTCACACCGGGTCCTGACACCCCCTCTCAGCTGTCAGAGGGAACTTGTAACTCTCTTCTCCGCTCAGCTGTCAGAGGGAACTTGTAACTCTCTTCTCCGCTCAGCTGTCAGAGGGAACGTGTAACTCTCTCCCCCTCTCAGCTGTCAGAGGGAACTTGTAACTCTCTCCCCCTCTCAGCTGTCAGAGGGAACGTGTAACTCTCTCCCCCTCTCATCTGTCAGAGGGAACTTGTAACTCTCTTCTCCTCTCATCTGTCAGAGGGAACGTGTAACTCTCTCCCCCTCTCATCTGTCAGAGGGAACTTGTAACTCTCTTCTCCTCTCAGCTGTCAGAGGGAACGTGTAACTCTCTCCCCCTTTCATCTGTCAGAGGGAACTTGTAACTCTCTTCTCCGCTCAGCTGTCAGAGGAAACGTGTAACTCTCTTCTCCGCTCAGCTGTCAGAGGGAACTTGTAACTCTCTTCTCCTCTCATCTGTCAGAGGGAACGTGTAACTCTCTCCCCCTCTCGGCTGTCAGAGGGAACGTGTAACTCTCTCCCCCTCTCATATGTCAGAGGGAACGTGTAACTCTCTCCCCCTCTCATCTGTCAGAGGGAACTTGTAACTCTCTCCCCCTCTCAGCTGTCAGAGGGAACGTGTAACTCTCTCCCCCTCTCAGCTGTCAGAGGGAACTTGTAACTCTCTCCCCCTCTCAGCTGTCAGAGGGAACTTGTAACTCTCTCCCCCTCTCATCTGTCAGAGGGAACTTGTAACTCTCTTCTCCTCTCATCTGTCAGAGGGAACGTGTAACTCTCTCCCCCTCTCAGCTGTCAGAGGGAACGTGTAACTCTCTCCCCCTCTCATCTGTCAGAGGGAACGTGTAACTCTCTCCCCCTCTCATCTGTCAGAGGGAACTTGTAACTCTCTCCCCCTCTCAGCTGTCAGAGGGAACGTGTAACTCTCTCCCCCTCTCAGCTGTCAGAGGGAACTTGTAACTCTCTCCCCCTCTCAGCTGTCAGAGGGAACGTGTAACTCTCTCCCCCTCTCATCTGTCAGAGGGAACTTGTAACTCTCTTCTCCTCTCATCTGTCAGAGGGAACTTGTAACTCTCTCCCCCTCTCAGCTGTCAGAGGGAACTTGTAACTCTCTTCTCCTCTCATCTGTCAGAGGGAACGTGTAACTCTCTCCCCCTCTCATCTGTCAGAGGGAACGTGTAACTCTCTCCCCCTGTCAGGATTTGGCCAGGATTGTTCAGGTTTTGGTCACTAGATGTCCCCATTGCACCTTTTTGAACCTTTTGTTTTTTCCTTGTTCTAATTATTATTTGCACCTGTGTGTCATTTCCTTGTTGGTATTTAAACCCTGTGTGTTCCTCAGTTCTTTGCTCAGTGTTTGTATGTTAGCACCCAGCCCCAGTCCCAGCCTTGCTGTGAACATATATTTCTCTTGTTGGATTTTCCAGAGGTTCTCTGGTTTTGTTCTTGTTTATTTTTGATTAGTCTTTTGAGGTTTGTTTTTTCCCTGCTGTTCTTACCACTTTGTGGAGTTTCTTTGTATTTTGGAGGATATCCATTTTTTCCTCTTGGCTTTATTTTGGACGTTGTGGATTTATATTCTTTGCCTGAAGATCTTTTTCTTTTATTAAACCACCATCTCTAGTACTGCTGTGTCTGCCTCATCTTCTGGGTTCTGCCGACTATTAGTGACTGTTTCTCACACCGGGTCCTGACACCCCCTCTCAGCTGTCAGAGGGAACTTGTAACTCTCTTCTCCGCTCAGCTGTCAGAGGGAACTTGTAACTCTCTTCTCCGCTCAGCTGTCAGAGGGAACGTGTAACTCTCTCCCCCTCTCAGCTGTCAGAGGGAACTTGTAACTCTCTCCCCCTCTCAGCTGTCAGAGGGAACGTGTAACTCTCTCCCCCTCTCATCTGTCAGAGGGAACTTGTAACTCTCTCCCCCTCTCAGCTGTCAGATGGAACTTGTAACTCTCTCCCCCTCTCAGCTGTCAGAGGGAACGTGTAACTCTCTCCCCCTCTCATCTGTCAGAGGGAACTTGTAACTCTCTTCTCCTCTCATCTGTCAGAGGGAACTTGTAACTCTCTCCCCCTCTCAGCTGTCAGAGGGAACGTGTAACTCTCTCCCCCTCTCAGCTGTCAGAGGGAACGTGTAACTCTCTCCCCCTCTCATCTGTCAGAGGGAACTTGTAACTCTCTTCTCCTCTCATCTGTCAGAGGGAACTTGTAACTCTCTCCCCCTCTCAGCTGTCAGAGGGAACTTGTAACTCTCTTCTCCTCTCATCTGTCAGAGGGAACGTGTAACTCTCTCCCCCTCTCATCTGTCAGAGGGAACTTGTAACTCTCTTCTCCTCTCAGCTGTCAGAGGGAACGTGTAACTCTCTCCCCCTTTCATCTGTCAGAGGGAACTTGTAACTCTCTTCTCCGCTCAGCTGTCAGAGGAAACGTGTAACTCTCTTCTCCGCTCAGCTGTCAGAGGGAACTTGTAACTCTCTTCTCCTCTCATCTGTCAGAGGGAACGTGTAACTCTCTCCCCCTCTCGGCTGTCAGAGGGAACGTGTAACTCTCTCCCCCTCTCATATGTCAGAGGGAACGTGTAACTCTCTCCCCCTCTCATCTGTCAGAGGGAACTTGTAACTCTCTCCCCCTCTCAGCTGTCAGAGGGAACGTGTAACTCTCTCCCCCTCTCAGCTGTCAGAGGGAACTTGTAACTCTCTCCCCCTCTCAGCTGTCAGAGGGAACTTGTAACTCTCTCCCCCTCTCATCTGTCAGAGGGAACTTGTAACTCTCTTCTCCTCTCATCTGTCAGAGGGAACGTGTAACTCTCTCCCCCTCTCAGCTGTCAGAGGGAACGTGTAACTCTCTCCCCCTCTCATCTGTCAGAGGGAACGTGTAACTCTCTCCCCCTCTCATCTGTCAGAGGGAACTTGTAACTCTCTCCCCCTCTCAGCTGTCAGAGGGAACGTGTAACTCTCTCCCCCTCTCAGCTGTCAGAGGGAACTTGTAACTCTCTCCCCCTCTCAGCTGTCAGAGGGAACGTGTAACTCTCTCCCCCTCTCATCTGTCAGAGGGAACTTGTAACTCTCTTCTCCTCTCATCTGTCAGAGGGAACTTGTAACTCTCTCCCCCTCTCAGCTGTCAGAGGGAACTTGTAACTCTCTTCTCCTCTCATCTGTCAGAGGGAACGTGTAACTCTCTCCCCCTCTCATCTGTCAGAGGGAACGTGTAACTCTCTCCCCCTGTCAGGATTTGGCCAGGATTGTTCAGGTTTTGGTCACTAGATGTCCCCATTGCACCTTTTTGAACCTTTTGTTTTTTCCTTGTTCTAATTATTATTTGCACCTGTGTGTCATTTCCTTGTTGGTATTTAAACCCTGTGTGTTCCTCAGTTCTTTGCTCAGTGTTTGTATGTTAGCACCCAGCCCCAGTCCCAGCCTTGCTGTGAACATATATTTCTCTTGTTGGATTTTCCAGAGGTTCTCTGGTTTTGTTCTTGTTTATTTTTGATTAGTCTTTTGAGGTTTGTTTTTTCCCTGCTGTTCTTACCACTTTGTGGAGTTTCTTTGTATTTTGGAGGATATCCATTTTTTCCTCTTGGCTTTATTTTGGACGTTGTGGATTTATATTCTTTGCCTGAAGATCTTTTTCTTTTATTAAACCACCATCTCTAGTACTGCTGTGTCTGCCTCATCTTCTGGGTTCTGCCGACTATTAGTGACTGTTTCTCACACCGGGTCCTGACACCCCCTCTCAGCTGTCAGAGGGAACTTGTAACTCTCTTCTCCGCTCAGCTGTCAGAGGGAACTTGTAACTCTCTTCTCCGCTCAGCTGTCAGAGGGAACTTGTAACTCTCTTCTCCTCTCATCTGTCAGAGGTTACGTGTAACTCTCTCCCCCTCTCAGCTGTCAGAGGGAACTTGTAACTCTCTTCTCCGCTCAGCTGTCAGAGGGAACTTGTAACTCTCTTCTCCGCTCAGCTGTCAGAGGGAACTTGTAACTCTCTCCCCCTCTCAGCTGTCAGAGGGAACTTGTAACTCTCTCCCCCTCTAAGCTGTCAGAGGGAACATGTAACTCTCTCCCCCTCTCATCTGTCAGAGGGAACTTGTAACTGTGTCACCCAAAATTAAGGGCCAATAGTTAATTGGGGAACAGGTGTCCTGTTTCCCTGCCCTGTATGGATTACACATCACTTCTCTTTCCCACTGTCTCTCTCTCTCTTTCTACCACTCTATATAAAGACAACAACTTCTCAATAACTCTCCACTCCTACCAACGTAATGTGTCCTTTTCTCCTGGATACAAATACTTCTGTCTAAATAAGCTCTATGTGGAACTGAGAATGAGAATGACAACAGGGTATTTTACTTCAAATTATTGGTGAAAAGTAGGGAAACGCAATATCAGTTTATAGCCTCCATTGCACAACACTGTACAGAATAAATATTGTTTGAGTTTGAGTTTATTCTTATTTTCACAGGGACATTAATCAACGTTTCAGTAAAAGTGCCGTTTTTAGCTGGCACTTTGAGTCCCCACAAGGGTGCGTTCTCAGCCCCTTCCTGTACTCCATGTTCACCCATGACTGCGTGGCCATGCACGCCTCCAACTCAATCATCAAGCTTCAGACGACACTACAGTGGTAGGCTTAATTACCAACAACGACGAGACGGCCTACAGGGAGGAGGTGAGGGCCCTCGAAGTGTGGTGTCAGGAAAATAACCTTACTCAATGTCAACAAAACAAAGGAGATGATTGTGGACTTCAGGAAACAGCAGAGGGAGCAACCCCCTATCCTCATCGATGGACCAGTAGCGGAGAAGGTAGAGAGTTTTAAGTTCCTTGGCGTACACATTACAGACAAACTGAAATGGTCCACCCACACAGACAGCGTGGTGAAGAAGGCGCAACAGCGCATCTTCAACCTCAGGAGGGTGAAGAAATTTGGCTTGTCACCCAAAACCCTGACAATCTTTTACAGATGCACAATTGAGAGCATCACGTTGGGCTGTATCACCGCCTGGTACGGCAACTTCACCGCCCCACAACCGCAAGGCTCTCCAGAGGGTAGTGAGGTCTGCACAACGCATCACCAGGGGCAAACTACCTGCCCTCCAGGACACCTACAGCACCCCATGTCACAGGAAGGCCAAATAGATCATCAAGGACAACAACCACCCGAGCCACTGCCTGTTCAACCCGCTACCATCCAGAAGGCGAGGTCAGTACAGGTGCATCAAAGCTGGGACAGAGAGACTGAAAAACAGCTTCAGACTGTAAAACAGTCATCACTAACACAGAGAGGCTGCAGACTTGAAATCACTAGTCACTTTAATAATGTTTACATATATCTTATATTACTCATCTCATATGTATATACTGTATTTTATACTATCTATTGCATCTTGCCTATGCCGCTCTGTCATTGCTCATCCATATATTTATATGTATATATTCTTGTTCCATCCCTTTACTTAGATTTGTGTGTATTAGGTAGTTGTTGGGGAATTGTCAGATTACTTGTTAGATATTACTGCATGGTCGGAACTAGAAGCACAAGCATTTCGCTACATTCGCAATAACATCTGCTAACCATGTGTATGTGACCAATAAAATGTTATTTTATTCGATTTGATTAGTCTTATTTTAGCAGTTGTACAACTGCGTGGGTGGGTTTCTTGGACACCGTTTGAAAGTCAGGCCTTGTCTTTGAATTATCTCATTACATTTTGTTCTGAGAAACTAGTCCTTTAAATGGACTAGAATAAAGAAAAAAGGTCAACCAAAATGTGATCCTGGTTGTTCTTTAATGAATTAACTTGGAAATATTACCAGAGGTAGTCAGTACAGTGAAAGAGTAACTATATCCGGGTTTCACCCTGAAAGCCATGGTATACGACATAAATGGGCACCCTATTCCCTATGTAGGGCACTACTTTGACCAGGGCTCATAGGCCCTATGTAGGGCACTACTTTGACCAATGCTCATAGGCCCTATGTAGGGAATAGGGGGCCATTTGGGATGAAACCATGGCCAATCCCTTCAGGCTATGTTACTCATCATGCCAAAGACATTCTGAGAACAACTTTCACTACACTAAAAGTCTGTTTCCCAAATGACACCCTTTTTCCCTAACGTAGTGCACTACTTTTGACCAGGGCCAATAGGATCTGTAGGCCATAGGTTGTTGTTTGGGACAGAACCCTAAGAGCAGGGTGTTTAGCAGGGTGGAGTGGATTGGGGCGAGTTTACTTTAACACAGCCACATAAATAGAAATGTAAAGAGAGAGGGGTGTTGAGACTCTGAATGACCCAGAGGACAGAATACATAAAACGGCTGTAAATTATGCCTCTGTGGACAAATATAGACTTGAGAGAAATATAAAGATATGAACATGGCTCAGCGTGAGAGAACCCACAGAGGAGGTCTTTCTTTTCCACCTCTCTCTCTCTCTCTCTGTCTCTCTCTCTGTCTCTCTCTCTGTCTCTCTCTGTCTCTCTCCCTCTCTCTCTCTCTCTCTCTCTCTCTCTCTCTCTCTCTCTCTCTCTGTCTCTGTCTCTGTCTCTGTCTCTCTCTCTCTGTCTCTGTCTCTGTCTCTGTCTCTGTCTCTGTCTCTGTCTCTCTCTCTGTCTCTCTCTCTCTCTCTCTCTCTCTCTCTCTCTCTCTCTCTCTCTCTGTCTCTCTCTCTCTCTCTCTCTCTCTCTCTCTCTCTCTCTCTCTCTCTCTCTCTCTCTCTCTCTCTCTGTGTGTGAAATATAAAGTAATGTCGGTGGCTGACGGTGTGAGTCCCAGGGCGTGGGAAATTCTAGTGAGCAGTCATCGTATCTCGGTAACCATGGTTTTAGTGCACCATCATAACCTGTTCTCTTTATGACATTATAATAATGATGTCAGTGTATATCTGACATTTTCAAACTCAAATGTGTTTGTCCTTTTAGTTGAATTAGAGAACTATTTAAACAGTCTTGGATATCACAGTGTTGTGTATTGTAGGGACTTCAACCAAGACTTGAAACTGGGTCCAGCGACTGTCAACCCAACACCGTGGATTTATGTCAAGAGATCAAAACCCCTTGACGATGTTGCTAGGTGTTGGATTAAGGTCGCTACAATATTATTCTGAATACAGTACAGGTCGAAAGTTTGGACACACCTACTCATTCAAGGGTTTTTCTTTATTTTTACTATTTTCTACATTGTAGAATAATAGTGAAGACATCAAAACTATGAAATAACACATATTGAATCATGTAGTAACCAAAAAACTGTTACACAAATTTAAATATATTTTAAATTTTAGATTCTTCAAAGTGGCCACCCTTTGCACACTCTTGGCATTCTCTCAACCAGCTTCACCTGGAATGCTTTTCCAACAGCCTTGAAGGAGTTCCCACATATGCTGAGCACTTGCTGATGGCTTTTCCTCCACTCTGCGGTCCAACTCATCCCAAACCATCTCAATTGGGTTGTGGCGGCCAGGTCATCTGATACAACAGTCCATCACTTTCCTTCTTGGTTAAATAGCCCTTACACAGCCTGGAGGTCTGTTGGGTCATTGTCCTGTTGAAAAACAAATGATAGTCCCACTAAGCGCAAACCAGATGGGATGGCGTATCGCTGCAGAATGTTGTGGTAGCCATTCTGGTTAAGTGTGCCTTGAATTCTAAATAAATTTACATTTACATTTTAGTCATTTAGCAGACGCTCTTATCCAGAGCGACTTACAGTAGAGTGCATACATTTTATTACATTTTTACATACTGAGACAAGGATATCCCTACTGGCCAAACCCTCCCTAACCCGGACGACGCTATGCCAATTGTGCGTCGCCCCACGGACCTCCCGGTTGCGGCCGGCTGCGACAGAGCCTGGGACTGGGCGTGAACCCAGAGACTCTGGTGGCGCAGCTAGCACTGCGATGCAGTGCCCTAGACCACTGCGCCACCCGGGAGGCCGGGTGGCCGGGAGGCCTGGTGACACAGACAGTGTCACCAGCAAGGCACCCCCACGGCATCACACCTCCACCTCCATGCTTCACCGTGGGAACTACACATGCGGCTGTCATCCATTCACCTACTCTGCATCTCCGTACCTTTTCCGCTATGCAATCTGGTTTCAGAGCTGGTCATGGGTGCACCTCAGCCACGCTCAAGGTCCTAAACAATATCTTAACCGCCATCGATAAGAAACAATACTGTGCAGCCGTATTCATTGACCTGGCCAAGGCTTTCGACTCTGTCAATCACCACATCTTCATCGGCAGACTCGATAGCCTTGGTTTTTCAAATGATTGCCTCGCCTGGTTCACCAACTACTTCTCTGATAGAGTTCAGTGTGTCAAATCAGAGGGCCTGTTGTCCGGGCCTCTGGCAGTCTCTATGGGGGTGCCACAGGGTTCAATTCTTGGGCCGACTCTCTTCTCTGTATACATCAATGATGTCGCTCTTGCTGCTGGTGAGTCTTTGATCCACCTCTACGCAGACGACACCATTCTGTATACTTCTGGCCCTTCTTTGGACACTGTGTTAACAACCCTCCAGACGAGATTCAATGCCATACAACTCTCCTTCAGTGGCCTCCAACTGCTCTTAAATACAAGTAAAAATAAATTCATGCTCTTCAACCGATCGCTGCCTGCACCTGCCCACCTGTCCAGCATCACTACTCTGGACGGTTCTGACTTAGAATATGTGCACAACTACAAATACCTAGGTGTCTGGTTAGACTGTAAACTCTCCTTCCAGACTCACATCAAACATCTCCAATCCAAAGTTAAATCTAGAATTGGCTTCCTATTTCGCAACAAAGCATCCTTCACTCATGCTGCCAAACATACCCTCGTAAAACTGACCATCCTACCGATCCTCAACTTCAGCGATGTCATTTACAAAATAGCCTCCAATACCCTACTCAATCAATTGGATGCAGTATATCAAAGTGCCATCCGTTTTGTCTAAAGCCCCATATACTAAAGCCCCATATACTACCCACCACTGCGACCTTTACGCTCTCGTTGGCTGGCCCTCGCTTCATACTCGTCGCCAAATCCACTGGCTCCAAGTCATCTACAAGACCCTGTTAGGTAAAGTCCCCCTTTATCTCAGCTCGCTGGTCACCATAGCAGCACCCACCTGTAGCACGCGCTCCAGCAGGTATATGGTCACCCCCAAAGCCAATTCTTCCTTTGGCCGCCTCTCCTTCTAGTTCTCTGCTGCCAAAAACTGGAACGAACTACAACAATCTCTGAAACTGGAAACACTTATCTCCCTCACTAGCTTTAAGGACCAGCTGTCAAAGCAGCTCACAGATTACTGCACCTGTACATAGCCCATCTATAATTTAGCCCAAACAATTACTTTATTTATTTATTTTGCTCCTTTGCACCCCATTATTTATATTTCTACTTTTTTTTCTACTTTTATTCTTCCACTGCAAATCTACCATTCCAGTGTTTTACTTGCTATATTGTATTTACTTCGCCACCATGGCCTTTTTTTTGCCTTTACCTCCCTTATCTCACCTCATTTGCTCACATTGTACATAGACTTCTTTTTCTACTGTATTATTGACTGTATGTTTGTTTTACTCCATGTGTAACTCTGTGTTGTTGTATGTGTCGAACTGCTTTGCTTTATCTTGGCCAGGTCGCAATTGTAAATGAGAACTTGTTCTCAACTTGCCTACCTGGTTAAATAAAGGTGAAATAAATAAATAAAAATAAGTCTCACAAAGACACGGCGGTTGGAACCAAAAATCAAAAATTTGGTCTCATCAGACCAAAGGACAGATTTCCACCGGTCTGAAGTCCATTGCTCGTGTTTCTTGACCCAAGCAAGTCTCTTCTTGTTATTGGTGTCCATTAGTAGTGGTTTCCTTTGCAGCAATTCGACCATGAAGGCCTGAGTTACACAGTCTCCCCTGAACAGTTGATGTTGAGATATGTCTGTTACTTGAACACTGTGAAGCATTTATTTGTGCTGCAATTTCTGAGGCTGGTAACTCTAATGAACGTATCCTCTGCAGCAGAGTTAACTCTGGGTTTTCCTTTCCTGTGGCGGTCCTCATGAGAGCCAGTTTCATCATAGCGCTTGATGGTTTTTGCGACTGCACTTGAAGAAATGTTATATTTTCCGGATTGACTGACCTTCATGTCTTAACTTCTTATGGCTGCAGGGGCAGTATTGAGTAGCTTGGATGAAAGGTGCACAGAGGTGCCCATAGTAAACTGCCTGCTCCTCAGTCCCAGTTGCTAATATATGCATAGTATTATTCATATTGGATAGGAAACACTCTGAAGTTTCTAAAACTGTTTGAATGATGTCTGTGAGTATAACAGAACTCATTGCCAGCAGCATACCACCCTGCATACCACTGCTGACTTGCTTCTGAAGCTAAGCAGGGTTGGTCCTGGTCAGTCCCTGGATGGGAGACCAGATGCTGCTGGAAGTGGTGTTGGAGGGACAGTAGGAGGCACTCTTTCCTCTGGTCTAAACAAAGATCCCAATGCCCCAGGGCAGTGATTGGGGACACTGCTCTGTGTAAGGTGTCGTCTTTCGGATGGGACGTTAAACGGGTGTCCTGACTCTCTGAGGTCATTAACCTGTTATGGCTGCAAGGGGCAGTATTGAGTAGCCAGTTAAATCGTGCCCATTTCAAACGGCCTCGTACTCAATTCTTGATCGTACAATATGCATATTATTATTACTATTGGATAGAAAACACTCTCTAGTTTCAAAAACCGTTTGAATTATTTCTCTGAGTGAAACAGAAGTCATTCTGCAGCACACTTCCTGACCAGGAAGTGGAATGTCAGAAATCGATGCTCTGTTCAACTTCATGCCTATACATGGGCGTGATACGTAAGAGTCTACATACACTTCATACACCTTCCCCTGGTTGTCAAGAGGCGGTGAGAGAAAAAATTTCGTGTTTATCTTGGTCTGAGGTGGAATTAAAGCTCTTTGTTTGACGTGACCGTCCATTTCCTGTTTCTGGAGCGCGCGAAAGAGGACATGAATTTGCCTTCTGTTTTGCTCTCGTTATGGACGACTAACATCTCCGTCTTAGATTTTATTTGATACATGTGACCATATCATCGTAACGTATGTTTTTTCAATATAGTTTAATCAGATTATTGAAATTTTTTCGGGAGTTTTGTCGTGTTCCGTTCTCTGACTTTGTTGACGTTGGAGTGATCCGTGCCACTTGGCAAGTGCCCATGCTAAATGAAGAGAGATATTTGCCGTTCCAGATCAAAACAACGACTGTTCTGGACAAAGGACACCTTGTCCAACATTCTGACGGAAGATCACCAAAAGTAAGAAACATTTTATGATGCTATTTCTAATATCTGTCGTGCATGTGAACTGGTCGTGGGCGCCCAAGTGTTTCTGGCTATTGTGGCTACGCTAATATAACGCTACATTTTGTTTTCGCTGTAAAACATTTAATAAATCGGAAATATTGTCTGGAATCACAAGATGCCTGTCTTTCAATTGCTGTACACTATGTATTTTTCAGAAATGTTTTATGATGAGTAATTAGGTATTTGACGTTGGTGTCTGTAAATATTATGGCTGCTTTCGGTGCAATTTCTGATTGTAGCTGAAATGTAAACTATGATTTATACCTGAAATATGCAAATTTTTCGAACAAAACATATGCTATACAATAAATATGTTATCAGACTGTCATCTGATGAAGTTGTTTCTTGGTTAGTGGCTATTTATATCTTTATTTGGTCGAATTTGTGATAGCTACTGATGGAGTAAAAAACTGATGGAGTAAGAAAAGTGGTGTCTTTTGCTAACGTGGTTAGCTAATAGATTTACATATTGTGTCTTCCCTGTAAAACATTTTAAAAATCGGACATGTTGGCTTGATTCACAATATGTGTACCTTTCATCTGGTGTCTTGGACTTAATGTGTGAAAGTTAAATATTTAAAAAATATATATTTTGAATTTCGCGCCCTGCACTTGAGCTGGATGTTGTCATAAGTGTACCGGTGTCGGGCTGCACCCCAAACAGGTTAAAAACAAGTGCATCTTTAATTCTATGTAAAACATGTATCTTTCATCAAAGTTTATAATGAGTATTTATGTTATTTGACGTGGTTCTCTGCATTTTCTCCGGATATTTTGGAGGCATTTCTGAACATGGCGCCAGGAGGTTTTTGGATATAAATATGAACTTAATCGAACAAAACATATATGTATTGTGTAACATGAAGTCCTATGAGTGTCATCTGATGAAGATCATCAAAGGTTAGTGATTTATTTTATCTCTATTTCTGCTTTTTGTGACTCCTGTCTTTGGCTGGAAAAATGACTGTGTTTGTCTGATTTTGTGGTGACCTAACATAATCATTTGTGGTGCTTTCGCTGAAAAGCCTATTTGAAATCGGACACTTTGGTGGGATTAACAACAATATTACCTTTAAAATTGTATAAAATACATGTATGTTTGAGGAATTTTAATTATGAGATTTCTGTTGTTTGAATTTGGCGCCCTGCACTTTCACTGGCTTGTGTCATATCAATCCCGTTAACGGGATTGCAGCCATAAGAATTAATGACAGACTGCCACTTCTCATTGCTTATTTGTGCTGTTCTTGCCATAGTATGAACTTGGTCTTTTACCAAATAGGGCTTTCTTCTGTATACCACCCTACCTTGTCATAACATAACTGATTGGCTCAAATGCATTAAGAAGGAAAGAAATTCCACAAATGAACTTTTAACAAGGCACACCTGTTAATTGAAATATATTCCAGGTGACTACCTCATGAAGCTGGTTGACAGACATGTACCTCATTTAGCGGGTTGAGACAATGCCAAGAGTGTGCAAAGCTGTCATCAACACAAAGGGTGGCTACTTTGAAGAATCTCAAACATAAAATGTGTTTTAATTTGTTTAACACTTTTTTGGTTACTACATGATTCCATATGTGTTATTTCATAGTTGTGATGTCTTCCATATTATTTTACAATGTAGAAAATAGTCAAAAATAAAGAAAAACCCTTGAATGAGTAGGTGTTCTAAAACTTTTGACTGGTTGTGTATATGGAGAACTGACAACCACAGACCCACGTGTAACCACCAGCCCAGGAACTTCACATCTGGCTTCTTCACCTGCGGGATCGTCTGAGACCAGCCACCCGGACGGCTGATGAAACTGAGAAGTGTTTCTATCTGTAATAAAGCCTTTTTGTGGGGGGGAAAAAATTATTCTGATTGGTTGGGCCTGGCTCCCAAGTGGGTGGGCCTATGTCCCCCCAGGTCCACCCATGGCTGTGCCCCTGCCCAGTCATCTGAAATCCATAGATTGGGACTTAATTTATTAATTTCAAATTACTGATTTCGTTATATGAACTGTAATTCAGTAAAATCGCTGAAATTGTTGTATATTGTATTTATATATTTTTGTTCAGTGTATGTTTAAAAGGGCAACAGTAATATGTGTATTTGGAGCCTCTCAGACGTGTTCTACAGAGGAAGAGAACAAGGGCACTGTTGAGATGTACATGTTCTGATTTCACACTCAATCAATTTCAACTGCCCTCTGATGGAAGGACATGAATACACACATTGTAATATGCGCACAGAATCCATTTGCCTCCATCTCTATCTCTCTAAAAAATATTAAAAAGTTTTATGGTCCATTTCACTTTTCTCCTTTGTTTTTCCCCCATCTACCCCTCCTTAAGAAAGTTGTAATTTACTTCTGAAAAGCCAATCTCTCTCTCTCTCTCTCTCTCTCTCTCTCTCTCTCTCTCTCTCTCTCTCTCTCTCTCTCTCTCTCTCTCTCTCTCTCTCTCTCTCTCCGTGTGTGTCTCTGTGTCTCTCTGTCTCTCTCTCTCTGTCTCTCTCTCTCTCTCTCTCTCTCTCTCTCTCTCTCTCTCTCTCTCTCTCTCTCTCTCTCTCTCTGTCTCTCTCTCTCTCTCTCTCTCTCTCTCTCTCTCTCTCTCTCTCTCTCTCCGTGTGTCTCTGTGTCTCTCTGTCTCTCTCTCTCTCTCTCTCTCTCTCTCTCTCTCTCTCTCTCTCTCTCTCTCTCTCTCTCTCTCTCTCTCTCTCTCCGTGTGTCTCTGTGTCTCTCTGTCTCTCTCTCTCTGTCTCTCTCTCTCTCTCTCTCTCTCTATCTGTCTCT
>NC_052333.1:5662602-5673908 GCF_016432855.1 Salvelinus namaycush
ATAAAGAATTGTTGGCGAACAACACAACAGGGAGGGAGTGAAGGTGGTAAATGTCTAGGTCAGGTACTGTACCCGCTGTCCTGGTCTGGGCCTACAAGCCAAAACTTGAGTCACCCTCTGGAGTGAGAGAACATCTCTCTCTCTCTCTCTCTCTCTCTCTCTCTCTCTCTCTCTCTCTCTCTCTCTCTCTCTCTCTCTCTCTCTCTCTCTCTATCTCTCTCTCCAATGACAGGTGGAGAGCATTCTGTGATGCCTTCTGGTGTCCCAGCATCGATAGACAGCTGACTAATCTGGGTCTGTTTCGCTGAGATGATCGGGAGAAGGAAAGGAGTGGAGGAGATGACGGAATAGAAGGAGAGGAGAGGAGTGAAGGAGATTACAGAATAGAAGGAGAGGAGAGGAGTGAAGGAGATGACGGAATAGAAGGAGAGGAGAGGAGTGAAGGAGATGACGGAATAGAAGGAGAGGAGAGGAGTGAAGGAGATGACGGAATAGAAGGAGAGGAGAGGAGTGAAGGAGATGACGGAATAGAAGGAGAGGAGAGGAGTGAAGGAGATGACGGAATAGAAGGAGAGGAGAGGAGTGAAGGAGATGACGGAATAGAAGGAGAGGAAAGGAGTGAAGGAGATTACAGAATAGAAGGAGAGGAGTGAAGGAGATGATGGAATAGAAGGAGAGGAGAGGAGTGAAGGAGATGACGGAATAGAAGGAGAGGAGAGGAGTGAAGGAGATGACGGAATAGAAGGAAAGGAGAGGAGAGAAGGAGATGACGGAATAGAGGGAAAAATGTACTTAATATGTTTCTTTAATGTTTATTATTCAGAACATGTGATCAACATCCTTAACATCTGTGTGAGGTAGTGTTATTGTGAGGTAGTGTTAGAGTGAGGTAGTATTCGTGTGAGGTAGCGTTAGTGTGAGGTAGTGTTAGTTAGTGTTAGTGTGAGGTAGTGTTAGTGTGAGGTAGTATTCGTGTGAGGTAGTGTTAGTGTGAGGTAGTGTTAGTTAGTGTTAGTGTGAGGTAGTGTTAATGTGATGTAGTGTTAGTGTGAGGTAGTGTTAGTGTTAGGTAGTGTTAGAGTGAGGTAGTGTTAGTGTTAGGTAGTGTTAGTGTGAGGTAGTGTTAGAGTGAGGTAGTGTTAGTGTGAGGTAGTGTTAGAGTGAGGTAGTGTTAGTGTGAGGTAGTGTTAGAGTGAGGTAGTGTTAGTGTGAGGTAGTGTGAGGTAGTGTTAGTGTTAGGTAGTGTGGGGTAGTGTTAGCGTGAGGTAGTGTTAGTGTGAGGTAGTGTTAGTGTGAGGTAGTGTGAGGTAGTGTGAGGTAGTGTTAGTGTGAGGTAGTGTGAGGTAGTGTTAGTGTTAGGTAGTGTGAGGTAGTGTTAGAGTGAGGTAGTGTTAGTGTGAGGTAGTGTGAGGTAGTGTTAGTGTGAGGAAGTGTTAGTGTGAGGTAGTGTTAGTGTTAGTGTGAGGTAGTGTTAGTGTGATGTAGTGTTAGTGTGAGGTAGTGTTATTGTGAGGTAGTGTTAGTGTGAGGTAGTGTTAGTGTGATGTAGTGTTAGTGTTAGGTAGTGTGAGGTAGTGTTAGTGTTAGGTAGTGTGAGGTAGTGTTAGTGTTAGGTAGTGTTATTGTGAGGTAGTGTTAGAGTGAGGTAGTGTTAGTGTGAGTGTGAGGTAGTGTTAGTGTGATGTAGTGTTAGTGTGAGGTAGTGTTAGAGTGAGGTAGTGTTAGTGTGAGGTAGTGTTAGAGTGAGGTAGTGTTATTGTGAGGTAGTGTTAGAGTGAGATAGTGTTAGTGTGAGTGTGAGGTAGTGTTAGAGTGAGGTAGTGTTAGTGTGAGGTAGTGTTAGAGTGAGTTAGTGTTAGTGTGAGGTAGTGTTAGAGTGAGGTAGTGTTAGTGTGAGGTAGTGTTAGAGTGAGGTAGTGTTAGTGTGAGGTAGTGTTAGTGTGAGGTAGTGTTAGCGTGAGGTAGTGTTAGTGTGAGGTAGTTTTAGAGTGAGGTAGTGTTATTGTGAGGTAGTGTTAGAGTGAGGTAGTGTTAGTGTGAGTGTGAGGTAGTGTTAGAGTGAGGTAGTGTTAGTGTGAGGTAGTGTTAGTGTTAGGTAGTGTTAGTGTGAGGTAGTGTTAGAGTGAGGTAGTGTTAGTGTTAGGTAGTGTTAGTGTGAGGTAGTGTTATTGTGAGGTAGTGTTAGTGTTAGGTAGTGTTAGTGTGAGGTAGTGTTAGTTAGTGTTAGTGTGAGGTAGTGTTAATGTGATGTAGTGTTAGTGTGAGGTAGTGTTAGTGTTAGGTAGTGTTAGAGTGAGGTAGTGTTAGTGTTAGGTAGTGTTAGTGTGAGGTAGTGTTAGAGTGAGGTAGTGTTAGTGTGAGGTAGTGTTAGAGTGAGGTAGTGTTAGTGTGAGGTAGTGTTAGAGTGAGGTAGTGTTAGTGTGAGGTAGTGTGAGGTAGTGTTAGTGTTAGCTAGTGTGGGGTAGTGTTAGCGTGAGGTAGTGTTAGTGTGAGGTAGTGTTAGTGTGAGGTAGTGTGAGGTAGTGTGAGGTAGTGTGAGGTAGTGTTAGTGTGAGGTAGTGTGAGGTAGTGTTAGTGTTAGGTAGTGTGAGGTAGTGTTAGAGTGAGGTAGTGTTAGTGTGAGGTAGTGTGAGGTAGTGTTAGTGTGAGGAAGTGTTAGTGTGAGGTAGTGTTAGTGTGAGGTAGTGTTAGTGTTAGTGTGAGGTAGTGTTAGTGTGATGTAGTGTTAGTGTGAGGTAGTGTTATTGTGAGGTAGTGTTAGTGTGAGGTAGTGTTAGTGTGATGTAGTGTTAGTGTTAGGTAGTGTGAGGTAGTGTTAGTGTTAGGTAGTGTGAGGTAGTGTTAGTGTTAGGTAGTGTTATTGTGAGGTAGTGTTAGAGTGAGGTAGTGTTAGTGTGAGTGTGAGGTAGTGTTAGTGTGATGTAGTGTTAGTGTGAGGTAGTGTTAGAGTGAGGTAGTGTTAGTGTGAGGTAGTGTTAGAGTGAGGTAGTGTTATTGTGAGGTAGTGTTAGAGTGAGATAGTGTTAGTGTGAGTGTGAGGTAGTGTTAGAGTGAGGTAGTGTTAGTGTGAGGTAGTGTTAGAGTGAGGTAGTGTTAGTGTGAGGTAGTGTTAGTGTGAGTGTGAGGTAGTGTTAGAGTGAGGTAGTGTTAGTGTGAGGTAGTGTTAGAGTGAGGTAGTGTTAGTGTGAGGTAGTGTTAGTGTGAGGTAGTGTTAGCGTGAGGTAGTGTTAGTGTGAGGTAGTGTTAGAGTGAGGTAGTGTTATTGTGAGGTAGTGTTAGAGTGAGGTAGTGTTAGTGTGAGTGTGAGGTAGTGTTAGAGTGAGGTAGTGTTAGTGTGAGGTAGTGTTAGTGTTAGGTAGTGTTAGTGTGAGGTAGTGTTAGAGGGAGGTAGTGTTAGTGTTAGGTAGTGTTAGTGTGAGGTAGTGTTATTGTGAGGTAGTGTTAGTGTTAGGTAGTGTTAGTGTGAGGTAGTGTTAGAGTGAGGTAGTGTTAGTGTGAGGTAGTGTTAGAGTGAGGTAGTGTTAGTGTGAGGTAGTTATAGAGTGAGGTAGTGTTAGTGTGAGGTAGTGTGAGGTAGTGTTAGTGTTAGGTAGTGTGAGGTAGTGTTAGAGTGAGGTAGTGTTAGTGTGAGGTAGTGTGAGGTAGTGTTAGTGTTAGGTAGTGTGAGGTAGTGTTAGAGTGAGGTAGTGTTAGTGTGAGGTAGTGTTAGTGTTAGTGTGAGGTCGTGTTAGTGTGATGTAGTGTTAGTGTGAGGTAATGTTAGTGTGAGGTAGTGTTAGTGTTAGTGTGAGGTAGTGTTAGTGTTAGTGTGAGGTAGTGTTAGTGTGAGGTAGTGTTAGTGTTATGTAGTGTTAGTGTGAGGTAGTGTTAGTGTGAGGTAGTGTTAGTTAGTGTGATGTAGTGTTAGTGTGAGGTAGTGTTAGTGTGAGGTAGTGTTAGTGTGAGGTAGTGTTAGTGTGAGGTAGTGTTAGTGTGAGGTAGTGTTAGAGTGAGGTAGTGTTAGTGTGAGGTAGTGTTAGAGTGAGGTAGTGTGAGGTAGTGTTAGTGTGAGGTAGTGTTAGAGTGAGGTAGTGTTAGTGTGAGGTAGTGTTAGTGTGAGGTAGTGTTAGAGTGAGGTAGTGTTATTGTGAGGTAGTGTTAGTGTGAGGTAGTGTGAGGTAGTGTTAGTGTTAGGTAGTGTGAGGTAGTGTTAGTGTGAGGTAGTGTTAGTGTGAGGTAGTGTTAGAGTGAGGTAGTGTTATTGTGAGGTAGTGTTAGAGTGAGGTAGTGTTAGTGTGAGGTAGTGTTAGAGTGAGGTAGTGTTATTGTGAGGTAGTGTTAGTGTTAGGTAGTGTTAGTGTGAGGTAGTGTTAGAGTGAGGTAGTGTTATTGTGAGGTAGTGTTAGTGTTAGGTAGTGTTAGTGTGAGGTAGTGTTAGAGTGAGGTAGTGTTATTGTGAGGTAGTGTTAGTGTTAGGTAGTGTTAGTGTGAGGTAGTGTTGGAGTGAGGTAGTGTTATTGTGAGGTCGTGTTAGAGTGAGGTAGTGTTATTGTGAGGTAGTGTTAGAGTGAGGTAGTGTTAGTGTGAGGTAGTGTTAGAGTGAGGTAGTGTTAGTGTGAGGTAGTGTGAGGTAGTGTTAGTGTTAGGTAGTGTGAGGTAGTGTTAGAGTGAGGTAGTGTTAGTGTGAGGTAGTGTTAGTGTGAGGTAGTGTGAGGTAGTGTGAGGTAGTGTTAGTGTGAGGTAGTGTGAGGTAGTGTTAGTGTTAGGTAGTGTGAGGTAGTGTTAGAGTGAGGTAGTGTTAGTGTGAGGTAGTGTTAGTGTGAGGTAGTGTTAGTGTGAGGTAGTGTTAGTGTGAGGTAGTGTTAGTGTTAGTGTGAGGTAGTGTTAATGTGATGTAGTGTTAGAGTGAGGTAGTGTTATTGTGAGGTAGTGTTAGTGTGAGGTAGTGTTTAGTGTGAGGCACTGTTAGAGTGAGGTAGAGTTAGTGTGATGTAGTGTTACTGTTAGTGTGAGGTAGTGTTAGTGTGAGGTAGTGTTAGAGTGAGGTAGTGTTAGTGTGAGGTAGTGTGAGGTAGTGTTAGTGTGAGGTAGTGTTAGTGTGAGGTAGTGTTAGTGTGAGGTAGTGTTAGTGTTAGTGTGAGGTAGTGTTAGTGTGATGTAGTGTTAGAGTGAGGTAGTGTTATTGTGAGGTAGTGTTAGTGTGAGGTAGTGTTTAGTGTGAGGTAGTGTTAGAGTGAAGTAGAGTTAGTGTGATGTAGTGTTACTGTTAGTGTGAGGTAGTGTTAGTGTGAGGTAGTGTTAGTGTGAGGTAGTGTTTAGTGTGAGGTAGTGTTACTGTTAGTGTGAGGTAGTGTTAGTGTGAGGTAGAGTTAGTGTGATGTAGTGTTACTGTTAGTGTGAGGTAGTGTTAGTGTGAGGTAGTGTTAGTGTGAGGTAGTGTTTAGTGTGAGGTAGTGTTACTGTTAGTGTGAGGTAGTGTTAGTGTGAGGTAGTGTTAGTGTGATGTAGTGTTAGTGTGAGGTAGTGTTAGTGTGAGGTAGTGTTAGTATGAGGTAGTGTGAGGTAGTGTTAGTGTGAGGTAGTGTGAGGTAGTGTTAGTGTTAGGTAGTGTTAGTGTGAGGTAGTGTTAGTGTGAGGTAGTGTTAGTTAGTGTGATGTAGTGTTAGTGTGAGGTAGTGTTAGAGTGAGGTAGTGTTAGCGTGAGGTAGTGTTAGTGTGATGTAGTGTTAGTGTGATGTAGTGTTAGTGTGAGGTAGTGTTAGTGTTAGTGTGAGGTAGTGTTATTGTTAGTGTGAGGTAGTGTTAGTGTGAGGTAGTGTTAATGTGATGTAGTGTTAGTGTGATGTAGTGTTAGTGTGAGGTAGTGTTAGTTAGTGTTAGTGTGAGGTAGTGTTAGCGTGAGGTAGTGTTAGTGTGAGGTAGTGTTAGTGTGAGGTAGTGTTAGTGTGAGGTAGTGTTAGTGTGAGGTAGTGTTAGTTAGTGTTAGCGTGAGGTAGTGTTAGCGTGAGGTAGTGTTAGTGTGAGGTAGTGTTAATGTGAGGTAGTGTTAGTGTGAGGTAGTGTTAGTGTGAGGTAGTGTTAGAGTGAGGTAGTGTTATTGTGAGGTAGTGTTAGAGTGAGATAGTGTTAGTGTGAGTGTGAGGTAGTGTTAGAGTGAGGTAGTGTTAGTGTGAGGTAGTGTTAGAGTGAGTTAGTGTTAGTGTGAGGTAGTGTTAGTGTGAGTGTGAGGTAGTGTTAGAGTGAGGTAGTGTTAGTGTGAGGTAGTGTTAGAGTGAGGTAGTGTTAGTGTGAGGTAGTGTTAGTGTGAGGTAGTGTTAGCGTGAGGTAGTGTTAGTGTGAGGTAGTGTTAGAATGAGGTAGTGTTATTGTGAGGTAGTGTTAGTGTTAGGTAGTGTTAGTGTGAGGTAGTGTTAGTTAGTGTTAGTGTGAGGTAGTGTTAATGTGATGTAGTGTAAGTGTGAGGTAGTGTTAGTGTTAGGTAGTGTTAGAGTGAGGTAGTGTTAGTGTTAGGTAGTGTTAGTGTGAGGTAGTGTTAGAGTGAGGTAGTGTTAGTGTGAGGTAGTGTTAGAGTGAGGTAGTGTTAGTGTGAGGTAGTGTTAGAGTGAGGTAGTGTTAGTGTGAGGTAGTGTGAGGTAGTGTTAGTGTTAGGTAGTGTGGGGTAGTGTTAGCGTGAGGTAGTGTTAGTGTGAGGTAGTGTTCGTGTGAGGTAGTGTGAGGTAGTGTTAGAGTGAGGTAGTGTTAGTGTGAGGTAGTGTGAGGTAGTGTTAGTGTGAGGAAGTGTTAGTGTGAGGTAGTGTTAGTGTGAGGTAGTGTTAGTGTTAGTGTGAGGTAGTGTTAGTGTGATGTAGTGTTAGTGTGAGGTAGTGTTATTGTGAGGTAGTGTTAGTGTGAGGTAGTGTTAGTGTGATGTAGTGTTAGTGTTAGGTAGTGTGAGGTAGTGTTAGTGTTAGGTAGTGTGAGGTAGTGTTAGTGTTAGGTAGTGTTATTGTGAGGTAGTGTTAGAGTGAGGTAGTGTTAGTGTGAGTGTGAGGTAGTGTTAGTGTGCTGTAGTGTTAGTGTGAGGTAGTGTTAGAGTGAGGTAGTGTTAGTGTGAGGTAGTGTTAGAGTGAGGTAGTGTTATTGTGAGGTAGTGTTAGAGTGAGATAGTGTTAGTTTGAGTGTGAGGTAGTGTTAGAGTGAGGTAGTGTTAGTGTGAGGTAGTGTTAGAGTGAGGTAGTGTTAGTGTGAGGTAGTGTTAGTGTGAGTGTGAGGTAGTGTTAGAGTGAGGTAGTGTTAGTGTGAGGTAGTGTTAGAGTGAGGTAGTGTTAGTGTGAGGTAGTGTTAGTGTGAGGTAGTGTTAGCGTGAGGTAGTGTTAGTGTGAGGTAGTGTTAGAGTGAGGTAGTGTTATTGTGAGGTAGTGTTAGAGTGAGGTAGTGTTAGTGTGAGTGTGAGGTAGTGTTAGAGTGAGGTAGTGTTAGTGTGAGGTAGTGTTAGTGTTAGGTAGTGTTAGTGTGAGGTAGTGTTAGAGTGAGGTAGTGTTAGTGTTAGGTAGTGTTAGTGTGAGGTAGTGTTATTGTGAGGTAGTGTTAGTGTTAGGTAGTGTTAGTGTGAGGTAGTGTTAGAGTGAGGTAGTGTTAGTGTGAGGTAGTGTTAGAGTGAGGTAGTGTTAGTGTGAGGTAGTTATAGAGTGAGGTAGTGTTAGTGTGGGGTAGTGTGAGGTAGTGTTAGTGTTAGGTAGTGTGAGGTAGTGTTAGTGTGAGGTAGTGTTTAGTGTGAGGTAGTGTTACTGTTAGTGTGAGGTAGTGTTAGTGTGAGGTAGTGTTAGTGTGATGTAGTGTTAGTGTGAGGTAGTGTTAGTGTGAGGTAGTGTTAGTATGAGGTAGTGTGAGGTAGTGTTAGTGTGAGGTAGTGTGAGGTAGTGTTAGTGTTAGGTAGTGTTAGTGTGAGGTAGTGTTAGTGTGAGGTAGTGTTAGTTAGTGTGATGTAGTGTTAGTGTGAGGTAGTGTTAGAGTGAGGTAGTGTTAGCGTGAGGTAGTGTTAGTGTGATGTAGTGTTAGTGTGATGTAGTGTTAGTGTGAGATAGTGTTAGTGTTAGTGTGAGGTAGTGTTAGTGTTAGTGTGAGGTAGTGTTAGTGTGAGGTAGTGTTAATGTGATGTAGTGTTAGTGTGATGTAGTGTTAGTGTGAGGTAGTGTTAGTTAGTGTTAGTGTGAGGTAGTGTTAGTGTGAGGTAGTATTAGTGTGAGGTAGTGTTAGTTAGTGTGATGTAGTGTTAGTGTGATGTAGTGTTAGTGTGAGGTAGTGTTAGTGTGAGGTAGTGTTAGTGTGATGTAGTGTTAGTGTGAGGTAGTGTGAGGTAGTGTTAGTGTGAGGTAGTGTTAGTGTGAGGTAGTGTTAGTGTGAGGTAGTGTTAGCGTGAGGTAGTGTTAGTGTGAGGTAGTGTTAGTGTTAGTGTGATGTAGTGTTAGTGTGAGGTAGGGTTTAGTGTGAGGTAGTGTTAGTGTGATGTAGTGTTAGTGTGAGGTATTGTTAGTGTGAGGTAGTGTTAGTGTGAGGTAGTGTTAGAGTGAGGTAGTGTTAGTGTTAGTGTGATGTAGTGTTAGTGTGAGGTAGTGTTAGTGTGAGGTAGTGTTAGTGTGAGGTAGTGTTAGTGTTAGTGTGATGTAGTGTTAGTGTGAGGTAGTGTTAGTGTGATGTAGTGTTAGTGTGAGGTATTGTTAGTGTGAGGTAGTGTTAGTGTGAGGTAGTGTTAGAGTGAGGTAGTGTTAGTGTTAGTGTGAGGTAGTGTTAGTGTGAGGTAGTGTTAGTGTGAGGTAGTGTTAGTGTTAGTGTGATGTAGTGTTAGTGTGAGGTAGTGTTAGTGTGAGGTAGTGTTAGTGTGATGTAGTGTTAGCGTGAGGTAGTGTTAGTGTGAGGTAGTGTTAGTGTGAGGTAGTGTTAGTGTGAGGTAGTGTTAGTGTGAGGTAGTGTTAGTGTGATGTAGTGTTAGTGTGAGGTAGTGTTAGTGTGAGGTAGTGTTAGTGTGATGTAGTGTTAGCGTGAGGTAGTGTTAGTGTGAGGTAGTGTTAGTGTGAGGTAGTGTTAGTGTGAGGTAGTGTTAGTGTGAGGTAGTGTTAGTGTGAGGTAGTGTTAGTGTGATGTAGTGTTAGCGTGAGGTAGTGTTAGTGTGAGGTAGTGTTAGTGTGAGGTAGTGTTAGTGTGAGGTAGTGTTAGTGTGAGGTAGTGTTAGTGTGATGTAGTGTTAGAGTGAGGTAGTGTTAGTGTGATGAAGTGTTAGTGTGAGGTAGTGTTAGTGTGAGGTAGTGTTAGTGTGAGGTAGTGTTAGCGTGAGGTAGTGTTAGTGTGATGTAGTGTTAGTGTGAGGTAGTGTTAGCGTGAGGTAGTGTTAGTGTGATGTAGTGTTAGCGTGAGGTAGTGTTAGTGTGAGGTAGTGTTAGTGTTAGGTAGTGTTAGTGTGAGGTAGTGTTAGTGTGAGGTAGTGGTAGTGTGAGGTAGTGATAGTGTTAGGTAGTGTTAGTGTGAGGTAGTGTTAGTGTGAGGTAGTGTTAGTGTGATGTAGTGTTAGCGTGAGGTAACACTACCTTTTTTTTTTTTTTTCTTGGGGTGGATCAGCTTAATATTGCGGAAAGAATGTTGCTTCCAATGTAATTGTCTGCATCATTTCCAATCCCCCATATTTTTTTGGGTAAATATATATATCCATACACGCATGCATACATATATACATATATACATACACATACCTATATAGACATACATACTTTTTTAAAGAATATACCTTTATTATTATTCCCCGCAACCCTACCACCGCTCCCCCAATTGGAGTAAACTAATAAACACTTCTGCTTTTACCTTCAATTTATACATCTTATACCTATTTTACAGACACAGACTACTTTATAATAGTTCTCTCGTTTGTTCTTAGTCCTTCCTCTATTTCTGTTGTCCATCCAATTTTATTTCCACTTGTAACTGTGCTATTTCACAAAAGCTCCGCACCTATACACATTTCACAGATCCCGTATGCCCTACATTGTTTATCTTGTTATTAGTCCCACCCTTCAGTTCCACTCAACCCTTCCCATCTATCTTCCAACATCATCCATTTCGGATTTTTATTTGCCATATATTTTTCAACTGTGCTGTGATGCTTCACAAAAGATTTGAACCTTCCTATTCTCATAGCTTCTACAGATTGTAAATTAAAAATAAACATTTTTGCTAAAATAATTATTATATTATTGATTGATTGACTATGGCTTTTCAAATCCCCCAGTATTGCTATCTGTAGCGTTAGTTCTAGGCAAATGTTGCAATTCTTCAGCCATTCCTGGACCTGTGACCAAAAACGAGCTACATATGGACAATACCAAAATAAATGATCTAATGACTCTGCCTCCTCACAACAGAATCTGCAGAGCTGGGAAGATTGTATACCCCATATATATAACATTCTATTAGTTGCAAGAATTTTGTACAGTAATTTAAATTGAAATATTCGAAGTTTTGAATCCGGCGTTGTTTTGCGTATCAATTCATAAACCATGTGCCATGGAATGGGTACATCGAAAATCTCTTCCCAACTATTTTGCAATTTATATGGCACAGCTGTCAGTTTTTTGGTCCTTAAATGAAATTGGTATATGTTTTATTTATCACACTTTTCTTTAACCATTTATGTTCTTTAATACAGGGCCGACATACAAGTTCCTTACTTTTCCCCTTCTACTTGCTCTTATTTTTGTGGTAATGCTGCAATTAAGGGTTGTATTTTGGGTAGAGCGGACATTTCCATATGTCTGTGGTAGCTGATGTGTGACATAACTCCACAGTCCTATTTATGATATCATTCACAAAAATTATACCTTTTTTAAACATTTCTCGATAAATACAGTTTTTTATACAAGACATATTTGAATTTAACCAAAACATTGTTGTACTATTTGTTCCGTCCTTTCAGGTGGATAAACTGAAATTGCAACCAACTTTCTAGGCTGTTTTAAAAAATAAGGATATTTTGGAGATTATTCCTTTTCAAACAACCGAAAGTGAGCAGGTGTAATTGAATAAAGGGAAAAAGGCCCTTCTTGAACATAGGATGAGACATTGTACCAATTACTAGAGAAAACAGTTGGATTTAAGTATAAACTTTTGTATGACTGATGCCTTTAGTGAGAGGTCTAATGCTTTAATATTAATAATTTCTGCCCTCCGAATTCAATTCGTTATATAAATAGGCCCCTTTAATTTTTATCTGGCTTGCCGTTCCAAAAAATGGAAATTTTTTGTTCATTAATTTAAAAGAAGGTCACTAGTGTAGGCAAACCATAAGCAAATAGGTAAAACTG
>NC_052333.1:5679008-5684008 GCF_016432855.1 Salvelinus namaycush
CTTGAAATCAGCTCTTGCCTTAACAGGAAGCCAGTGTAGGGAGGCTAGCACTGGAGTAATATGATCACATTTTTGGGTTCTAGTCAGGATTCTAGCAGCCGTATTTAGCACTAACTGAAGTTTATTTAGTTCTTTAGCCGGGTAGCCGGAAAGTAGAGCATTGCAGTAGTCTAACCTAGAAGTAACAAAAGCATGGATACATTTTTCTGCATCAATTTTGGACCGAAAATTTCTGATCTTTGCAATGTTACGTAGATGGAAAAAAGCTGTCCTTGAAACAGTCTTGATATGTTTGTCAAAAGAGAGATCACGGTCCAGAGTAACGCCGAGGTCCTTCACAGTTTTATTTGAGACGACTGTACAACCATCAAGATGAATTGTCAGATTCAACAGAAGATCTCTTTGTTTCTTGGGACCTAGAACAAGTATCTCTGTTTTGTCCGAGGTTTAAAAGTAGAAAGTTTGCTATGATGGGGTCTAAAACCAGACTGAAGCATTTCGTATACATTGTTTGTCTTCAGGACATGGGATAAACATCTCATTTTGAAGTCACTCTTTAGTGATCTGCCTGGTTTAAGTGTGTGCCAGACGGCAACCTCGAATTACATTTTTTGGGGGGAAAATGAGTGTATGTGGTTGTTTTAGCTGTGTGTGTGGTTTGGCTGTGTGTGTGTTCAGGGTGGGAAAACACCCAGGGATGGGAGAGAGACCAGTGTTTGATCTTGAACTGTGTTGGAAATGTAGTCTTCCCAGTAAGGCTTGGACTGGGGCCGGGCGGGCAGCACTGGTTGAGGGCACGGAAAGAGGCTCAAAGTGTGAGTGTAACTCGTGTGTGTGTGTGTGTGTGTGTGTGTGTGTGTGTGTGTGTGTGTGTGTGTGTGTGTGTGTGTGTGTGTGTGTGTGTGTGTGTGTGTGTGTGCGCGTGCGCGTGCGCGTGTGCGTGTGTGTGTGTGTGCGTGCATGTGTGTGTGTTTGATTGCATATAGTGGCTGAAGTGTCAGTCAAATTTGACCTTCCCTAGTTTCCAGTAAAAAGCCACTCAACTAGATGAAAGGCCTCTGTAACCTGAGTTTCCAGTAAAAAGCCATTGAACTAGATGAAAGGCCTCTGTAACCTGAGTTTCCAGTAAAAAGCCATTGAACTAGATGAAAGGCCTCTGTAACCTGAGTTTCCAGTAAAAAGCCATTAAACTACATGAAAGGCCTTTGTAACCTGAGTTTCCAGTAAAAAGCCATTACACTAGATGAAAGGCCTCTGTAACATGAGATGAAAGGCATCTATAACCTGAGATGAAAGGCCTCTGTAACCTGAGATGAAAGGCCTCTGTAACCTGAGATGAAAGGCCTCTGTAACCTGAGTTTCCAGTAAAAAGCCATTAAACTAGATGAAAGGCCTTTGTAACCTGAGTTTCCAGTAAAAAGCCATTAAACTAGATGAAAGGCCTCTGTAACATGAGATGAAAGGCCTCTGTAACCTGAGATGAAAGGCCTCTGTAACCTGAGATGAAAGGCCTCTGTAACCTGAGATGAAAGGTCTCTGTAACCTGAGTTTCCAGTAAAAAGCCATTAAACTAGATGAAAGGCCTCTGTAACCTGAGATGAAAGGCATCTATAACCTGAGATGAAAGGCCTCTGTAACCTGAGATGAAAGGCCTCTGTAACCTGAGATGAAAGGCCTCTGTAACCTGAGATGAAAGGCCTCTGTAACCTGAGTTTCCAGTAAAAAGCCATTAAACTAGATGAAAGGCCTCTATAACCTGAGATGAAAGGCCTCTGTAACCTGAGTTTCCAGTAAAAAGCCATTGAACTAGATGAAAGGCCTCTGTAACCTGAGTTTCCAGTAAAAAGCCATTGAACTAGATGAAAGGCCTCTGTAACCTGAGTTTCCAGTAAAAAGCCATTGAACTAGATGAAAGGCCTCTGTAACATGACATGAAAGGCCTCTGTAACCTGAGATGAAAGGCCTCTGTAACCTGAGATGAAAGGCCTCTGTAACCTGAGATGAAAGGCCTCTGTAACCTGAGTTTCCAGGGTAATTTCACAATCTGCTGCTCCATGGATACACTCTGTGGATTCCACCAAAAACAAATTATTTATTGGATATTTTTATTTCACAAGGTTACAGTTCAACGTTTGTTTTGGGAATGCATTCACAGAACGCTAGAATAATGATTCCTTGAACCGGCTAAATAACACACTGTTTCTTTGTTTCTGACGTCATTGAATACGGCCAGGGGATTTTACCACCGCCGCAGCTTGCCATTGGTTTTCAGGAAGGTGAGGCAGTCGACTGTAAACATTGTTCGACCACAAGTAAATAAACAAGTAATGACCTCTTTCAAACGCTGTTACAGGTGGTGTGTGTGTGTTTGTGTGTGTTTGTGTGTGTGTGTGTGTGTGTGTGTGTGTGTGTGTGTGTGTGTGTGTGTGTGTGTGTGTGTGTGTGTGTGTGTGTTTCACTCTGATCAGTGATTCTGATCACTGACTGCATTGTGTGTGGAAGGAGGCTGGAAGGAGGAAGGAGGCTGGAAGGAGGAAGGAGGCTGGAAGGAAGGAGACTGGAAGGAGGCTGGAAGGAGGAAGGAGGCTGGAAGGATGAAGGAGACTGGAAGGAGGAAGGAGGCTGGAAGGAAGGAGACTGGAGGGAGGAAGGAGGCTGGAAGGAGGAAGGAGGCTGGAAGGAGGAAGGAGGCTGGAAGGAAGGAGACTGGAGGGAGGAAGGAGGCTGGAAGGAGGAAGGAGGCTGGAAGGAGGAAGGAGGCTGGAACGAAGGAGACTGGAGGGAGGAAGGAGGCTGGAAGGAGGAAGGAGGCTGGAAGGAAGGAGACTGGAAGGAGGCTGGAAGGAGGAAGGAGGCTGGAAGGATGAAGGAGACTGGAAGGAGGAAGGAGACTGGAAGGAAGGAGACTGGAGGGAGGAAGGAGGCTGGAAGGAGGAAGGAGGCTGGAAGGAGGAAGGAGGCTGGAAGGAGGAAGGAGGCTGGAAGGAAGGAGACTGGAGGGAGGAAGGAGGCTGGAAGGAGGAAGGAGGCTGGAAGGAAGGAGACTGGAAGGAGGCTGGAAGGAGGAAGGATGCTGGAAGGATGAAGGAGACTGGAAGGAGGAAGGAGGCTGGAAGGAAGGAGACTGGAAGGAGGAGGAGGCTGGAAGGAGGAAGGAGGCTGGAAGGAGGAAGGAAGCTGGAAGGAGGAAGGAGGCTGGAAGGAGGAAGGAGACTGGAAGGAGGAAGGAGACTGGAAGGAGGAAGGAGGCTGGAAGGTGGAAGGATGCTGGAAGGAGGAAGGAGGCTGGAAGGAGGAAGGAGGCTGGAAGGAGGAAGGAGGCTGGAAGGAGGAAGGAGACTGGAAGGAGGAAGGAGGAAGGAGGCTGGAAGGAGGAAGGAGGCTGGAAGGAGGCAGGAGGATGGAAGGGAGGAAGGAGGCTGGAAGGATGAAGGAGGCTGGAAGGATGAAGGAGGCTGGAAGGAGGAAGGAGGCTGGAGGGAGGAAGGAGGCTGGAAGGAGGAAGGAGGCTGGAAGGAGGAAGGAGGCTGGAAGGATGAAGGAGACTGGAAGGAGGAAGGATGCTGGAAGGAAGGAGACTGGAAGGAGGAAGGAGGCTGGAAGGAGGAAGGAGGCTGGAAGGAAGGAGACTGGAGGGAGGAAGGAGGCTGGAAGGAGGAAGGAGGCTGGAAGGAGGAAGGAGGCTGGAAGGAAGGAGACTGGAGGGAGGAAGGAGGCTGGAAGGAGGAAGGAGGCTGGAAGGAGGAAGGAGGCTGGAAGGAAGGAGACTGGAAGGAGGCTGGAAGGAGGAAGGAGGCTGGAAGGATGAAGGAGACTGGAAGGAGGAAGGAGGCTGGAAGGAAGGAGACTGGAAGGAGGAGGAGGCTGGAAGGAGGAAGGAGGCTGGAAGGAGGAAGGAAGCTGGAAGGAGGAAGGAGGCTGGAAGGAGGAAGGAGACTGGAAGGAGGAAGGAGGCTGGAAGGTGGAAGGATGCTGGAAGGAGGAAGGAGGCTGGAAGGAGACTGGAAGGAGGAAGGAGTCTGGAAGGAGGAAGGAGGCTGGAAGGAGGAAGGAGACTGGAAGGAGGAAGGAGGCTGGAAGGAGGCTGGAAGGAGGCAGGAGACTGGAAGGAAGGAGGCTGGAAGGAGGAAGGAGGCTGGAAGGATGAAGGAGGCTGGAAGGATGAAGGATGCTGGAAGGAGGCTGGAAGGAGGAAGGAGACTGGAAGGAGGAAGGAGGCTGGAAGGAGGAAGGAGGCTGGAAGGAGGAAGGAGACTGGAAGGAGGAGGGAGACTGGAAGGAGGAAGGAGACTGGAAGGAGGCTGGAAGGAGGAAGGAGGCTGGAAGGAGGAAGGAGGCTGGAAGGAGGAAGGAGACTGGAAAGAGGAAGGAGGCTGGAAGGAGGAAGGAGGCTGGAAGGAGGCTGGAAGGAGGAAGGAGGCTGCGCATAGTAAAAGAGAACATTACTGATGACACTATGGTAATGTTCTGGGGAGTAGGAGACAGATTGACTTAGTGACTGTAACAGACTGTCTCTGTGTTAGTGACTGTAACAGACTGTCTCCGGGTTAGTGACTTTCGTAACAGACTGTCTCTGTGTTAGTGACTTTCGTAACAGACTGTCTCTGGGTTAGTGACTTTCGTAACAGACTGTCGCTGGGTTAGTGACTGTCGTAGCAGACTGTCTCTGGGTTAGTGACTGTCATAACAAACTGTCTCTGGGTTAGTGACTGTCGTAGCAGACTGTCTCTGGGTTAGTGACTGTCTTATCAGACTGTCTCCGGGTTAGTGACTTTCGTAACAGACTGTCGCTGGGGGGTCAGTATTAGTCAGCTTGGACAGAGGGGTCAGTATTAGTGAGCTTGGACAGAGGGGTCAGTATTAGTGAGCTTGGACAGAGGGGTCAGTATTAGTGAGCTTGGACAGAGGGGTCAGTATTAGTGAGCTTGGACAGAGGGGTCAGTATTAGTGAGCTTGGACAGAGGGGTCAGTATTAGTGAGCTTGGACAGAGGGGTCAGTA
>NC_052333.1:5689008-5704008 GCF_016432855.1 Salvelinus namaycush
AGAGGAAGATGGAGGGAGGAGGAAGATGGTTGGAGAGAAGGGAAGAGGAAGATGGAGGGAGGAGGAAGATGGTTGGAGAGAAGGGAAGAGGAAGATGGAGGGAGGAGGAAGATGGAGGGAGGAGGAAGATGGTGAGAGAAGGGTGGAGGAAGATGAAGGGAGGAGGAAGATGGTGAGAGAAGGGAGGAGGAAGATGAAGGGAGGAGGAAGATGAAGGGAAGAGGAAGATGGAGGGAGGAGGAAGATGGAGGGAGAGAAGGGAAGAGGAAGATGGAGGGAGGATGAAGATGGAGGGAGAGAAGGGAAGAGGAAGATGGAGGGAGGAGGAAGATGGAGGGAGAGAAGGGAAGAGGAAGATGGAGGGAGGAGGAAGATGGAGGGAGAGAAGGGAAGAGGAAGATGGAGGGAGGAGGAAGATGGTTGGAGAGAAGGGAAGAGGAAGATGGAGGGAGGAGGAAGATGGTTGGAGAGAAGGGAAGAGGAAGATGGAGGGAGGAGGAAGATGGAGGGAGGAGGAAGATGGTGAGAGAAGGGTGGAGGAAGATGAAGGGAGGAGGAAGATGGTGAGAGAAGGGAGGAGGAAGATGAAGGGAGGAGGAAGATGAAGGGAAGAGGAAGATGGAGGGAGAGAAGGGAAGAGGAAGATGGAGGGAGGATGAAGATGGAGGGAGAGAAGGGAAGAGGAAGATGGAGGGAGGAGGAAGATGGTTGGAGAGAAGGGAAGAGGAAGATGGAGGGAGGAGGAAGATGGTTGGAGAGAAGGGAAGAGGAAGATGGAGGGAGGATGAAGATGGAGGGAGAGAAGGGAAGAGGAAGATGGAGGGAGGATGAAGATGGAGGGAGAGAAGGGAAGAGGAAGATGGAGGGAGAGAAGGGTAAGAGGAAGATGGAGGGAGGAGGAAGATGGTTGGAGAGAAGGGAAGAGGAAGATGGAGGGAGGAGGAAGATGGAGGGAGAGAAGGGAAGAGGAAGATGGAGGGAGGAGGAAGATGGTTGGAGAGAAGGGAAGAGGAAGATGGAGGGAGGAGGAAGATGGTGAGAGAAGGGAGGAGGAAGATGGAGGGAGGAGGAAGATGGTGAGAGAAGGGTGGAGGAAGATGAAGGGAGGAGGAAGATGGTGAGAGAAGGGAGGAGGAAGATGAAGGGAGGAGGAAGATGGAGGGAGGAGGAAGATGGAGGGAGGAGGAAGATGGTGAGAGAAGGGGATATTCAAGGGACACACTACATACACTCACACACACACATGCATATCGACGCCATACACACACACAAAAACACACACACACACACACACACACACACACACACACACACACACACACACACACACACACACACACACACACACACACACACACAGTTTCACACTCTTTCACACTCCACTCTGCTGCTACTCTGTTTATTATCTATCCTGATTGCCTAGTCACTTTTACCCCTACCTACACTACCGTTCAAAAGTTTGGGATCACTTAGACATTTCCTTGTTTTTGAAAGAAAAGCACATCTTTTGTCCATTAAAATAACATCAAATTGATCAGAAATACAGTGTAGACATTATTAATGTTGTATATGACTATTGTAGCTGGAACCAGCTGATTTTTAATGGAATATCTACATAGGCGTACAGAGGCCCACTATCAGCAACCATCACTCCTGTGTTCCAATGGCACGTTGTGTTAGCTAATCCAAGTTTATCATTTTAAAAGGTTAATTGATCATTAGAAAACCCTTTTGCAATTATGTTAGCACAGCTGAAAACTGTTGTTCTGATTAAAGAAGCAATAAAACTGGCCTTCTTTAGACTAGTTGAGTATCTGGAGCATCAGCATTTGTGGGTTCGATTACGGGCTCAAAATGGCCAGAAACAAATAACTTTCTTCTGAAACTCGTCAGTCTATTCTTGTTCTGAGAAATTAAGGCTATTCCATGCGAGAAATTGCCAAGAAACTGAAGATCTCATACAACGCTGTGTACTACTCCGTTCACAGAACAGCACAAACTGGCTCTAACCAGAATAGAAAGAGGGAGGCCCCGGTGCACAACTGAGCAAGAGGACAAGTACATTAGAGTGTCTAGTTTGAGAAACAGACGCCTCACAAGTCCTCAACTGGCAGCTTCATTAAATAGTACCCGCAAAACACCAGTCTCAACATCAACAGTGAAGAGGCGACTCCGGGGTGCTCTACGCTCTCAACCCACTCGATAATACCACTACCCCCCCTTCTCCCTCTTCTCTCTACTCCCCCTCTTTTCTCTACTCCCCCTCTTCTCTCTACTCCCCCTCTTCTCTCTCTCTCTCTCTCTCTCTCTACTCCCCCTATTCTCTCTACTCCCCCTCTTTTCTCTACTCCCCCTCTTCTCTCTACTCCCCTCTTCTTTTCTCTCCTCCCCCTCTTCTCTCTACTCCCCTCTTCTCTTCTCTTTCTCTCTACTCCCCTCTTCTCTCCTCTTCTCTCTACTCCCCCTCTTCCCCCTCTTCTCTCTACTCCCCCTCTTCCCCCTCTTCTCTCTACTCCCCCTCTTCCTCCTCTTCTCTCTACTCCCCCTCTTCTCTCTCTCTCCCTCTCTCTTTCTCTTTCTCTCTTTCTCTTTCATTCTCGTATTCTCTAGTTCTCTCTGATTCTCTCTTTCTATCTCATCCTCTAATTCCCTACTTCTTTCTATCTCGTTCTCTACTTCTTTCTCTCTCGTTCTCTAATTATCTCTATCTCTTTAATTCTCTAGTTCTCTGTCTCTCTTGATCTCCAATCTCTGTGGATGATTTAATGTATTCATCAGGGAGCAGAGAAGTCAGCTTTTTTTGTTTTTTCTCCGGACATAATAATGTCATAACTTATTCACAACAGCGGGTCAGTTCTGGGTTTGTGTCCTTATCTGTAGCAGTGGCTGTGCCGATAATACAGTAGTCATGTATTAATAATAGTATTGTAGACTTAAATAAAGTTGGGTAATTGACATTAAAGTAAACTAAGAACAAGCCCAAGGCTATCATGAGGAGATGGTAGTCCCTTTAGGACACACTGTCTTTGTCATGAGAAATTATCGCTTCATGTGTGTGTAAAATATTACTGTTCTCAGATTTTTTTATTCATAGATTTCAGATGTGTATGAAAATGTTATATATATATATTTTTTTTAGGGGGAAAACACAATATACACATTTTTAGCTGGAATGGAATGTTCTTATTATTAGAACTCAGGATAAGACCCAAATGCAGACAGCTAGAGTCACAGACGTTTATTGACCCAAACAGGGGACAGACAAAAGACAGGTCAAGGACAGACAGAGGTCCGTAACCCAGGGCAGAGTCAGGCAGGTACAGAACAGCAGGCAGGCTCAGGGTCAGTACAGGCAGAGGTTGGTAAACGGGTCAGAGTCCAGCGGGTACAGAACAGCAGGCAGGCTCGGGGTCAGGGCAGGCAGAGGTTGGTAAACGGGTCAGAGTCCAGCGGGTACAGAACAGCAGGCAGTCTCGGGGTCAGGGCAGGCAGAGGTTGGTAAACAGGTCAGAGTCCAGCGGGTACAGAACGGCAGGCAGGCTCGGGGTCAGGGCAGGCAGAGGTTGGTAAACGGGTCAGAGTCCAGCGGGTACAGAACGGCAGGCAGGCTCAGGGTCAGGGCAGGCAGAGGTTGGTAAACGGGTCAGAGTCCAACGGGTACAGAACGGCAGGCAGGCTCGGGGTCAGGGCAGGCAGAGGTTGGTAAACGGGTCAGAGTCCAACGGGTACAGAACGGCAGGCAGGCTCGGGGTCAGGGCAGGCAGAGGTTGGTAAACGGGTCAGAGTCCAGCGGGTACAGAACGGCAGGCAGGCTCGGGGTCAGGGCAGGCAGAGGTTGGTAAACGGGTCAGAGTCCAGCGGGTACAGAACGGCAGGCAGGCTCGGGGTCAGGGCAGGCAGAGGTTGGTAAACGGGTCAGAGTCCAGCGGGTACAGAACGGCAGGCAGGCTCAGGGTCAGGGCAGGCAGAGGTTGGTAAACGGGTCAGAGTCCAGCGGGTACAGAACGGCAGGCAGGCTCGGGGTCAGGGCAGGCAGAGGTTGGTAAACGGGTCAGAGTCCAGCGGGTACAGAACGGCAGGCAGGCTCGGGGTCAGGGCAGGCAGAGGTTGGTAAACGGGTCAGAGTCCAGCGGGTACAGAACGGCAGGCAGGCTCGGGGTCAGGGCAGGCAGAGGTTGGTAAACGGGTCAGAGTCCAGCGGGTACAGAACGGCAGGCAGGCTCAGGGTCAGAGCAGACAGAGGTTGGTAAACGGGTCAGAGTCCAGCGGGTACAGAACGGCAGGCAGGCTCGGGGTCAGGGCAGGCAGAGGTTGGTAAACGGGTCAGAGTCCAGCGGGTACAGAACGGCAGGCAGGCTCGGGGTCAGGGCAGGCAGAGGTTGGTAAACGGGTCAGAGTCCAGCGGGTACAGAACGGCAGGCAGGCTCGGGGTCAGGGCAGGCAGAGGTTGGTAAACGGGTCAGAGTCCAGCGGGTACAGAACGGCAGGCAGGCTCGGGGTCAGGGCAGGCAGAATGGTCAGCGCTGAGGAAACTAGGAGACAGAACTTGAGAAAGCAGGAAGACGGGAAAACACGCTAGTAAGACCTGACAAGTAAAAACGAACTGGCAACCGACAAACAGAGAACACAGGTATAAATACACTGGGGATAATGAGGAAGATGGGCGACACCTGGAGGGGGGTGGAGACAAGCACAAAGTCAGGTAAAACAGATCAGGGTGTGACACTCATCCTGTGTATTGACTGTGATATGTGGTTGTCTCACCTAGATATTTTGAGATGAATGCACTTACTGCAAGTCGCTCTGGATAAAAGCACCTGGTAAATGACTAAAATGTCAAATATAAACATTTTATATACAGACCTCATATAACTATATTTCATTTATCATCTGTACATTTCTTTATAATTCTTTTGTTCTTTGTTACAGTACTCTGTGTTAAACCTAGCAGCTCTTCGTATTTCTGAGAGTGAGGTGGATATAGCTTATTATCACACCCTGATCTGTTTCACCTGTCTTTGTGATTGTCTTCACCCCCCTCCATGTGTCGCCCATCTTCCCCATTATCCCCAGTGTATTTATACCTGTGTTCTCTGTTTGTCTGTTGCCAGTTTGTCTTGTTTGTCAAGTCAACCAGTGTTTTGTCTCAGCTCCTGTTTTTTCCCAGTCTCTCTTTTTCTCGCCCTCCTGGTTTTGTCCCTTGCCTGTCCTAACTCTGAGCCCGCCTGCCTGACCCTGAGCCTGCCTGCCGTCCAGTACCGTTGCCCCACCTCTGGTTTACTAACCCCAGCCTGCCTTGACCTGTCTATTGCCTGGCCCTGTTGGATCATTAAACCATTGTTAATTCAACGTTGTCTGCATCTGGGTCTTACCTTCATACCTGATAGCCTATAGCATTTTGAAGAAGAAAAAAACCCAGACTTTTTTTGTCTCTCTGAAATGAAAGCATCAAGTGATAGATTTTAAACAAATACATGTCTGTCATTAAACAACCCCATTCCATGATTATATTGTGAAAAGACACACCAATCTCTTTCATAATTTCTTAAAACAATAAAAGCTAATTTACCAACATTTCGGAAAGAATTCAGACCCCTTGACTTTTTCCACATTTTTGTTTTACTTTACTGCCTTATTCTAAAATGTATTAAGTTATATTTTTCCTCATTTATGTACACACAATACCTCATAACTACAAAGCAGAAACAGGTTATTTGAATATTTTGCAAATGTATAAAAAAAACTCAACAGAAATACCTTATTTACATAAGTATTCAGACGCTTTGCTATGAGACTCGAAATTGAGCTCAGGTGCATCCTGTTTCCATTGACCATCCATGAGATGTTTCTACAACTTTATTGCAGTCCACCTGTGGTAAAATCAATTGATTGGACATGATTTGGAAAGGCACACACCTGTCTATAAGGTCCCACAGTTGACAGTGCATGTCAGAGCAAAAACCAAGCCATGAGGTCGAAAGAATTGTCCATAGAGCTCCGAGACAGGATTGTGACGAGGCCTAGATCTGGGGAAGGGTATCAGAAAATGTCTGCAGGATTGAAAGTCCCCAAGAACACAGTGGCCTCTATCATTCCTAAATGGAAGAAGTTTGGAACCACCAAGACTCTTCCTACAGCTGGCTGCCCAGACAAACTGAAAAATTGGGGGAGAAGGGCCTTGGTCAGGGAGCTGACCAAGAACCCGATGGTCACTCTGTGGAGATGGGAGAAACTTCCAGAAGGACAACCATCTCTGCAGCACTCCACCAATTAGGCCTTTATGGTAGAGTGGCCAGATGGAAGCCACTCTTCAGTAAAAGGCACATGACAGCCCACTTGGAGTTTGCCAAAAGGCACCTAAAGACACTCAGACCATGAGAAACAAGATTCTCTGGTCTGATTAAACAAAGATTGAACTCTTTTAACCTGAATGCCAAGCGCCACGTCTGGAGGAAACCTGGCACCATCCCTACGGTGAAGCATGGTAGAGGCAGCATGGGGATATTTTTCAGCGGCAGGGACTGGGAGGCTAGTCAAAGTCGAGGCAAAGACAAACTGAGCAAAGCACAGAGAGATCCTTGATGAAAACCTGCTCTAGAGCGCTTCAGGACCTCAGACTGGGGCGAAGGTTCACCTTCCAGCAGGACAACGACCCGTAGCTGTGGGACGTAGGGGTGCTGAGGACGCTGCAGCACCCCATGATAAATCATAATTATACAATAAATATTATTAATATTTTTGGAATAGAGATTACTGTCCCAAGCTCTCATTGGCTGTGAGTCGCCATAGTAACGTGGAATATTCTTTAGCAACTCCCTTAGCGACAGACAGACTAATTCTCCCTCATTGACATGTAAAATCAGCAAAAAAGAGATTGTCTCTGGCAAGACTATCTTCCAGCACTGTGTGTGTTTCGGGTGTGTGTGTAGTGTGTATGTAGTGTGTGTGTGGGGTGGATGCCTGCTTCACAGGAGGTTGGTGCCACCTTAATTGGGGAGGACGGGCTTGTGGTAATGGCTGGAGCAGAATAGACCAAATGTTTGTTTCCACTCACACCGTTACGACCATCATTATGAGCTGTCCTCCCCTCAGCAGCCTCCCATGGCCTGCATATATAAATTAATCGTGTGTGTGTGTGTGTGTGTGTGTGTGTGTGTGTGTGTGTGTGTGTGTGTGTGTGTGTGTGTGTGTGTGTGTGTGTGTGTGTGTGTATATCTCAGAGAACTTCTAATAGGCAATGTTTTTTGTCTTTACATATTGTCTCTCTTCTTCTCTCTCAGGTGCGTAGACAAGGGTTTCCCTTTCTTCACTGACGTTTTTAGGTCACCTCTCCCCCCTTTCCACCTCTCCCCCCTCTCCACCTCTCCCCCTCTCCACCTCATTCTCTCTTTCTTTTCACATTCCCACAAACTCTACTTCTTATCTCTCTCAGGTGTGCTGTGGATATTGGAATGCTCTGTGAATCTGATTGGTAAGGGGATCTCTCCAGGGAGGGACCAGCAGACTGGCTTCCCTAACAAGATGGGAACGCTGATAGCAGAAAACAGCTGTCACACACACACACACACACACACACACACACACACACACACACACATATATATACATAGCTCTGGCTGGGAAATAAGGTGTACCGTAACTACTATCCTGGATCAGTCAGGTGTCTGGCAAGGAATAGAAGGGGAATTCTCAATCAGAATTTCAGATGTGATTGGCACTTCCCTCTGTGAAACATTTGGAGAGAGGGGGGAGAGAGAAGGCGAGAGACAGAAAGAGAGAGAGAAAGAAGAAAGAGAGAGAGGGGGAGAGAGAGAGAGAGAGATAGAGAGAAAGAGAGAGAGAGTTGGTGGGGAGTTCCACATATACAGGATCAAAAGCTTTCAGGAGATTTTGGATGGCTGGTGGGGGTGCAGTGGTAGAGATGAGTTGAGGGGAGGGGGGCTGACAGATGTGTACACAGACAAACAAAAACAACTCACCCTACTCTAGACCCACGTAATCACACACACACACACACACACACACACACACACACACACACACACACACACACACACACACACACACACACACTGAACGTGAAGCTAATCTGATCCTAATATTAAAATATTCCTTCCCATTCCTAAAACAGTGCCATACCCAGAGTAGTGTTGTTACGCCCGTAGATGGAATGAGGAGACCAAGGTGCAGCATGGTAACAAAGAAATATACAAACTAGAACGCCCACTAGAACGCCTAGAGAAATAGGCTCTCTAAGGTCAGGGCGTGACAAGTGTGGAGTGTTTGTCTCATTAAGTCATTGTTTTTCCCTCTCTATATTTTTCTGATTGTTTGTGGAGAGAGCAATCTCTTTATCTTCAAAGTCCCTATCTGTCCATCCCTCAGTCAGACAGACATCTGTCCATTCCTCAGTCAGACAGACATCTGTCCATCCCTCAGTCAGACAGATATCTGTCCATCCCTCAGTCAGACAGATATCTGTCCATCCCTCAGTCAGACAGACATCTGTCCCTCCCCCAGTCAGACAGACATCTGTCCATCCCTCAGTCAGACAGACATCTGTCCATCCCTCAGTCAGACAGACATCTGTCCATCCCTCAGTCAGACAGACATCTGTCCATCCCTCAGTCAGACAGACATCTGTCCATCCCTCAGTCGTTTGTCCTTTCCAGATGGAAATCTAGTTTTGTTTAAATATGTAGCTTATTACATAGATACAGTTCATATGATAAATGTTAAGGGCTTGTAGGTATTGTTGGTTAAGGGCTTGTAGGTATTGTTGGTTAAGGGCTTGTAGGTATTGTTGGTTAAGGGCTTGTAGGTATTGTTGGTTAAGGGCTTGTAGGTATTGTTGGTTAAGGGCTTGTAGGTATTGTTGGTTAAGGGCTTGTAGGTATTGTTGGTTAAGGGCTTGTAGGTATTGTTGGTTAAGGGCTTGTAGGTATTGTTGGTTAAGGGCTTGTAGGTATTGTTGGTTAAGGGCTTGGGAGTAAGCAAGCCCTTGTAAGTAAGCATTTCACGATAAGGCTGTTATTTTCGGCGCACGTGACATATACGATTTGTTTTGATTTGATATGATGGGTTGTTGATTCAGATTTAACATTTTAATCAGGATGCAGCCTGGTCTCATAGGTTAGACATACCATAGTAAATGTTACGCCCTGACCTTAGAGAGCCTTTTTATTTAGGTCGGGGTGTGATTAGGGTGGGCATTCTAGTTTTTCTATTTGTTTGTTGGCCGGGTATGGTTCCCAATCAGAGGCAGCTGTCTATCGTTGTCTCTGATTGGGGATCATACTTAGGCAGCCCTTTTTTCCCACCTTTAGTTTGTGGGATCTTGTTTGTGTGTAGTTGCGTTCTGCACTGCATGTAGCTTCACGTTCGGTTGTAGTTTATTGTTTTTTTCGTGTTCATCAAAATAAATGATGTACGCTTCCCACGCTGCACCTTGGTCTGATTCTTCCATCAACGACAGTAAATGTAAATCCGGGACACTCAAATGAGTATGATATGTTACATTTGGTATGGTTATATAAAGCAGATGGTTAAGGCATAAATGAAAGTAGGGTGGTTGATCGGGGTAGATGGGTGGGCGTATAACGGCGTATAACGTGAGCGTCTGGAAACGTTTTGAGTTTGAATCTCATCATGGACACTTTTTAGTATTTTAGCTAACCAACTTTTCAACTACTTACTACTGTTGAGCTACTTTGCAACTACTTAGCATGTTAGCTAACCCTTACCCTAACCCTAACCCTTTTAACTAACCCTTCCCCTAACCCTTTTAACTAACCCTTCCCCTAACCCTAACCCTTTTAACTACTCCTTCCCATAACCGTAGCCCTTTAACCTAACCTAACTCCTAAACTTAACCCTAACCTTAACTTTAACTCCTAGTCTAGCTAACGTTAGCCAGCTATATAATGTTAGCCACCTTGCTAGAATTTGTAACATATACATTTTGCAAATTTGTCACATATTGTACATTTTGCAAATTTGTAACATATAATACAAAATATGTGATGGACATCCACTAATTAATACATACCTTACGAAACGTAATATATCAATCTAAAGGGAGTATCTGTTGATTTACGTACAGAATAACACGAAATGCTCTGAGACCAGGTTGCCTGGTCTCAGAGAAACACAGAGTGTTTCTTGGTAGTCTTGAACAAAACTACGTTAAAACCAAAGTATACACCTCACACACATGGTTAGGGACTTAAAAAAATAAGACACCTGTACCATGTCAGATATAGAGTTATAATATATTACATTTTGATTTTGGATTTAGGTTTAGTTGTTTGGTTAGAATTTTAGTTTTAGTTTACACTTTATGTACCTCACAGAAGACTGAAATATAACAAATCCTTTTGACTTAGAAACACCTGATTTTCTGCGGATTAAAAAAAATTATAATGTTGATTAATTATGAAAAATATGAACATTCCACCTATGAGGTCACTAGTCATTTTGACTGCAGGAAACGGCTTAGGGATTGAGGAGTTAAGTCTATCTGGGTAGAGGATGTATATGGTGTGAGTCCCAAATGACACCCTATTCCATAAGTAGTGCACACACGGAAGACTAGCCTATGTGAACAGCCAACTCCTGAGACCCATGGTGACATTTAGTTGGTAGGTGTCGGTGAGATTGCTGGATCCCATTTTCTGTCCATTCCACTGTACCTCTTTACAACGGTAGAATCACAATACCGTCTGTTGCCTTTAGACTAAAGACCGCAAGCTGACAGGCAGTTATCCTGGGTCCCTGCCCAAATCCCAATCCTACCTGGGTCTCGAACCAGAGAGAAAGGAACACATACTGGATCAAGGGCTATTGAGACATTTTCTAAGACCTTCTTGAGTTAATATCTATCCCATGGTAATAATATGAGCTAGATAGACAGATGGAAAGATATATAGAGGGAGAGAGAGAAATGTGGGTGGGTTGAGTAAAAGGAATGTGGGTGGGTTGAGTAAAAGGAATGTGGATGGATTGAGAGAAGTGTGTGTGTACAGGGGCGATGAGAGAGCGACAGAGAGAAAGAGACCAAAATTCCAGAACCGGACAAGAACCTTACACCCTCAGCACACAGGGAGACAAACACCTGCCTTAGGTAACATCATTCCCTCCCCCATATGCCCCCCTAGACACAACCATGACAACATAACCAACAAAAACGGGTCACAACTCTTGCAGCTCTGTCCCACGCTGGGTCTGTACATAGTCAATGGTAGGCTTTGAGGAGACTCCTATGGTAGGTACACCTATAGCTCATCTCTTGGCAGTAGTACTGTAGACTACTTTATCACTGACCTCAACCCAGTGTAACGGCAGTCTACTTCGTCCTCCTCCTCAGACGAGGAGAGGCGAGAAGGATCAGAGGACCAATACGCAGCGTGGTAATTTTCCATAATGAATTTAATCAACACAAAACAATACACTAGACAAAATAACAAAAGAACATACCGTCACAGTCCTAGCTGGTGCAGAACACAAACACAGAGACAGGAAATAACCACCCACAATCCCCAACACAAAACAAGCCACCTATATATGATTCTCAATCAGGGACAACGATTGACAGCTGTCTCTGATTGAGAACCATATCAGGCTGAACATAGAAACAGACGAACTAGACACACAACATAGAATTCCCACCCAGCTCACGTCCTGACCAACACTAAACAAGCAAAACACATAAGAACTCTGGTCAGGACGTTACACCCAGAGTCTCTCAGAGCGTTCACAGTCAGTCCACGGACACCCCTATCAGACCACAGCAAAATCACAGTTTACTTGAACAGAGCAATACTCAACCATGAGGCATCAAAGCCAAAGGAACTGAGTAATATTAAGAAATGCTATAGATGGAGGGAAAGCAGTGTAGAAATCTGTCCAAAAAAAATTAGGTAACAACAAATTCAATCCCTTTTAGACAATTTCCTGGACAAAACGTTCCACTGTAATAGTGAAGGTGTAAACTTGGCAGTAGAAAATCTAAAAAGTATATTTGATCTCTCAGCTTCCCTATTAAATCTAAAAATGTCAAACAGAAAACCAAAGAAAATGAACAACAATGACAAATGCCTGGATGAAGAATGCAAAAATCTAAGAAAGAAATTGAGAAACCTGTCCAACCAAAAACATAGAGACCCAGAAAACATGAGCCTACGCCTTCACTACGGAGAATCACTAAAACAATACAGAAATACATTATGGAAAAAGAAGGAACAGCACGTCAGAAATGAACTACAGGACAAAATAAAAACCCTCCAACCCAAAAAGGCCTGTGGCGTTGATGGTATTCTCAATGAAATGATCAAATATACAGACAACAAATTCCAATTGGCTATACTAAAACTCTTTAACATTATCCTTGGCTCTGGCATCTTCCCCAATATTTGGAACCAAGGACTGATCACCCCAATCCACAAAAGTGGAGACAAATTTGACACCAATAACTACAGTGGCATATGCATCAACAGCAACCTTGGGAAAATCCTCTGCATTATCAATAACAGCAGGCTAGTTAATTTCCTCAGTGAAAACAATGTACTGAGCAAATGTCAAATTGGCTTTTTACCAAATTATCGTACGACAGACCACATATTCACCGTGCACACCCTAATTGACAAACAAACAAACCAAAACAAAGGCAAAGTCTTCTCATGCTTTGTTGATTTCAAAAAAGCCTTCGTCTCAATTTGGTCTGCTATACAAATTGATGGAACGTGGTGTTTGGGGAAAAACATCATAAAATCCATTTATACAAACAACAAGTCTGCGGTTAAAATTGAAAAAAAAAAAGCAGCTTAGCCCCACCCTCTTCAACATATATCTCAACGAATCGGGCACTAGAACAGTCTGCAGCACCCGGCCTCACCCTACTAGAACAGTCTGCAGCACCCGGCCTCACCATACGAGAACAGTCTGCAGCACCCGGCCTCACCCTACTAGAACAGTCTGCAGCACCCGGCCTCACCCTACTAGAACAGTCTGCAGCCCCCGGCCTCACCCTACTAGAACAGTCTGCAGCACCCGGCCTCACCCTACTAGAACAGTCTGCAGCCCCCGGCCTCACCCTACTAGAACAGTCTGCAGCACCCGGCCTCACCCTACTAGAACAGTCTGCAGCACCCGGCCTCACCCTACGAGAACAGTCTGCAGCCCCCGGCCTCACCCTACTAGAACAGTCTGCAGCACCCGGCCTCACCCCACTAGAACAGTCTGCAGCACCCGGCCTCACCCTACGAGAACAGTCTGCAGCACCCGGCCTCACCCTACTAGAACAGTCTGCAGCACCCGGCCTCACCCCACTAGAACAGTCTGCAGCACCCGGCCTCACCCCACTAGAACAGTCTGCAGCACCCGGCCTCACCCTACTAGAACAGTCTGCAGCACCCGGCCTCACCTCACTAGAACAGTCTGCAGCACCCGGCCTCACCCTACTAGAACAGTCTGCAGCACCCGGCCTCACCCTACTAGAACAGTCTGCAGCACCCGGCCTCACCCTACTAGAACAGTCTGCAGCACCCGGCCTCACCCTACTAGAGCAGTCTGCAGCACCCGGCCTCACCCTACTAGAACAGTCTGCAGCACCCGGCCTCACCCTACTAGAACAGTCTGCAGCACCCGGCCTCACCCTACGAGAATCTGAAGTCAAATGTCTACTGTTTGCTGATGATCTGGTGCTTCTGTCACCAACGAAGGAGGGCCTACAGTAGCACCTAGATCTTCCACACAGATTCTGCCAGACCTGAACCCTGACAGTAAATATCAGTAAGACCAAAATAATGGTGTTCCAAAAAAGTCCAGTCGCCAGGACCACACATTCAAATTCCATCTAGACACACAGTTGCCCTAGAGCACACAAACAACTACACATACCTTGGCCTAACCATCAGCGCCACAGGTAACTTCCAGAAAGCTGTGAACGATCTGAGAGACAAGGCAAGAAGGGCATTCTATGCCATTAAAAGGAACGTAAAATTCAACATATCAATTAGGATTCAGCTAAAAATACCTGAATCAGTTATAGAACCCATTTCCCTTTATGGTTGTGAGGTCTGGGGTCCGCTCACCAACCAAGAATTCACAAAATGGGACAAACACCAAATTGAGACTCTGCATGCAGAATTCTGCAAAAATATCCTCCGTGTACAATGTAAAACACCAAATAATGCATGCAGAGCAGAATTAGGCCGATACCCGCTGGTTATCAAAATCCAGAAAAGAGCCGTTAAACTCTACAACCCCCTAAAAGGAAGCGATTCCCAAACCTTCCATAACAAAGCCATAACCTACAGAGAGATGAACCTGGAGAAGAGTCCTCTAAGCAAGCTGGTCCTGGGGCTCTGTTCACCAACACAAACAGACCCCACAGAGCCCCAAGACAGCAACACAATTAGACCCAACCAAATCATGAGAAAACAAAAAGATCATTACTTGACACATTGGAAAGAATTCACAAAAAAACAGAGCAAATTAGAATGCTATTTGGCCTTAAACAGAGAGTACACATTGGCAGAATACCTGACCACTGTGACTGACCCAAAATTAAGGAAAGCTTTGATTATATACAGACTCAATGAGCATAGTCTTGCTATTGAGAAAGGCCGCCGTAGACAGACCTGGCTCTCAGGAGAAGACAGGCTATGTGCACACTGCCCACAAAATGAGGTGGAAACTGAGCTGCACTTCCTAACCTCCTGCTCAATGTATGACCATATTAGAGAGACATATAACCCTCAGATTACACAGATCCACAAAGAATTTGAAAACAAACCCGATTTTGATAAACTCCTGGGTGAAATACCACAGTGTGTCATCACAGCTGCAAGATTTGTGACCTGTTGCCACAAGAAAAGGGCAACCAGTGAAGAACAAATACAATTGTAAATACAACCCATATTTATGTTTATTTATTTTCCATTTTGTACTTTAACCATTTGCACATCGTTACAACACCGTATAGACATAATATGACATTTT
>NC_052333.1:5709008-5719335 GCF_016432855.1 Salvelinus namaycush
GTCATCCCTCTGTCACCTCTCAGTCACCCCTCTGTAACACCTCAGTCACCCCTCTGTCACCCCTCTGTCACCCCTCTGTCACCCCTCTGTAATCCCTCTGTAATCTCTCTGTCATCCCTCTGTCATCCCTCTTCACCCCTCTGTCATCCCTCTGTCATCCCTCTGTAATCCCTCTGTCACCCTCTGTCACCCCTCTGTCATCCCACTGTCACCCCTCTGTAATCCCTCTGTCACCCCTCTGTAATCCCTCTGTCACCCCTCTGTCAACCCTCTTCACCCCTCTGTAAACCCTCTGTCATCCCTCTTCACCCCTTTGTCACCCCCTTGTAACACCTCAGTCACCCCTCTGTAATCCCTCTGTAATCGCTCTGTCATCCCTCTGTAATCCCTCTGTCACCCCTCTGTAATCCCTCTGTCACCCTCTGTCACCCCTCTGTCATCCCACTGTCACCCCTTTGTCACCCCTCTGTCATCCCTCTGTCACCTCTCAGTCACCCCTCTGTAACACCTCAGTCACCCTCTGTCACCCCTCTTCACCCCTCTGTCACCCCTCTGTAATCGCTCTGTAATCTCTCTGTCATCCCTCTGTCATCCCTCTTCACCCCTCTGTCATCCCTCTGTAATCCCTTTGTCACCCTCTGTCACCCCTCTGTCATCCCACTGTCACCCCTCTGTCATCCCTCTGTCACCTCTCAGTCACCCCTCTGTAACACCTCAGTCACCCCTCTGTCATCTCTCTGTCATCCTTCTGTCACTGCTCTGTCACCCCTTTGTCACCCCTCTGTCATCCCTCTTCACCCCTCTGTCACCCCTCTGTAATCTCTCTGTCATCCTTTGTAATCCCTCTGTCACCCCTCTGTCATCCCTCCATAATCTCTCTGGCATCCCTCTGTCATCACTGTGTCACCCCTCTGTCATCCCTCCGTAATCTCTCTGTCATCCCTCTGTCACCCCTCTGTCATCCCTCCATAATCTCTCTGTCATCCCTCTGTCATCCCTCCGTAATCTCTCTGTCATCTCTCTGTCACCCCTCTGTCATCCCTCCGTAATCTCTCTGTCATCCCCGTCATCCCTTTGTAATCCCTCTGTCACCCCTCTGTCATCCCTCCATAATCTCTCTGTCATCCTTCTGTCATCACCGTGTCATCCCTCTGTCAATAATCTGTCATCCCTAGTTCACTATATTTAGTTTATTAATTCGACCATTTAAAAAAAACAAGCACACATAAAACTTGAAAAAGCCATACATGCACATGAGTAGAATCATGGAGGAAAACACACAATAAAGTCTGGGATTTATTTATATTGTGGTCCTCTTGAAACAAGATGGCTTGTCAAGATCCAACACGGTCGAACACACTATGACAGCGAGATAATAAAACATAAAAACAAAGAAGAAGAACATCTATCTCAGCATTGCAGTAACATCGTAAGGTACATTCACATCGACACAGAAGAACATCTATCTCATCATTGAACATTGATCATCAAACAGCTGTCTACTTCATTTTTTATCACAACTCTGTCATCGATCTGTCATCCATGAATACTACATCTGTCTCTAGGATACAATCTCTGTTTTCTTTGGAGGAGACGTCTCATGTAGTTTTCTATGTTCCACCAGGAAGTGGAGGAAGGAGAAGACGTGGAGGACAGAAAGGGATTTCTTTGTTCCACCAGGAAGTGGAGGAAGGAGAAGACGTGGAGGACAGAAAGGGATTTCTATGTTCCACCAGGAAGCGGAGGAAGGAGAAGACGTGGAGGACAGAAAGGGATTTCTATGTTCCACCAGGAAGCGGAGGAAGGAGAAGACGTGGAGGACAGAAAGGGATTTCTATGTTCCACCAGGAAGTGGAAGGAAGGAGAAGACGTGGAGGACAGAAAGGGATTTCTATGTCCCACCAGGAAGTGGAGGAAGGAGAAGACGTGGAGGACAGAAAGGGTTTTCTATGTCCCACCAGGAAGTGGAGGAAGGAGAAGACGTGGAGGACAGAAAGGGATTTCTATGTTCCACCAGGAAGTGGAGGAAGGAGAAGACGTGGAGGACAGAAAGTGTTTTCAAAACAATGTCTTTGACGTTGGAACGGAACGATGTGTTCCGAGCCAAAAGGTTTTTATGATGCTATAGGCAACAACAACAGGATATCCTGCTCGCTCATTGCCTGCGTGTGTGTGTGTGTGTGTGTGTGTGTGTGTGTGTGTGTGTGTGTGTGTGTGTGTGTGTGTGTGTGTGTGTGTGTGTGTGTGTGTGTGTGTGTGTGTGTGTGTGTGTGTGTGCATGGCACTTGCAATTTCCGGGTAGTGGGCTCGATTCCCACGGGGGATGGGTAAGGAAATGTAGGCGATCACTGCTGTTGTTACCTCTGCATAAAAACGTCTGCTAAATAACTAACATGTAAAAGTGTGTGTGTGATGTAACGTATCAACAACAGTGTCTATGATGTAATGTATCAACAACAGTGTCTATGATGTAATGTATCAACAACAGTGTCTCTCTGGTAACGTATCAACAACAGTGTCTCTCTGGTAATGTATCAACAACAGTGTCTCTCTGGTAATGTATCAACAACAGTGTCTATCTGGTAACGTATCAACAACAGTGTCTCTCTGGTAATGTATCAACAACAGTGTCTATGATGTAATGTATCAACAACAGTGTCTATGATGTAATGTATCAACAACAGTGTCTCTCTGGTAATGTATCAACAACAGTGTCTCTCTGGTAATGTATCAACAACAGTGTCTATCTGGTAACGTATCAACAACAGTGTCTATGATGTAATGTATCAACAACAGTATCTATGATGTAATGTATCAACAACAGTGTCTCTCTGGTAATGTATCAACAACAGTGTCTCTCTGGTAATGTATCAACAACAGTGTCTATCTGGTAACGTATCAACAACAGTGTCTATGATGTAATGTATCAACAACAGTGTCTATCTGGTAACGTATCAACAACAGTGTCTATGATGTAATGTATCAACAACAGTGTCTCTCTGGTAATGTATCAACAACAGTGTCTATGATGTAATGTATCAACAACAGTGTCTATGATGTAATGTATCAACAACAGTGTCTATGATGTAATGTATCAACAACAGTGTCTATCTGGTAATGTATCAACAACAGTATCTATGATGTAATGTATCAACAACAGTGTCTATCTGGTAACGTATCAACAACAGTGTCTATCTGGTAATGTATCAACAACAGTATCTATGATGTAATGTATCAACAACAGTGTCTATCTGGTAATGTATCAACAACAGTGTCTATCTGGTAACGTATCAACAACAGTGTCTCTCTGGTAACGTATCAACAACAGTGTCTTTGATGTAATGTATCAACAACAGTGTCTATGATGTAACGTATCAACAACAGTGTCTATCTGGTAACGTATCAACAACAGTGTCTATCTGGTAACGTATCAACAACAGTGTCTATGATGTAATGTATCAACAACAGTGTCTATGATGTAATGTATCAACAACAGTGTCTATCTGGTAACGTATCAACAACAGTGTCTATGATGTAATGTATCAACAACAGTGTCTATGATGTAATGTATCAACAACAGTGTCTATCTGGTAACGTATCAACAACAGTGTCTATGATGTAATGTATCAACAACAGTGTCTATCTGGTAATGTATCAACAACAGTGTCTATCTGGTAACGTATCAACAACAGTGTCTATGATGTAATGTATCAACAACAGTGTCTCTCTGGTAACGTATCAACAACAGTGTCTATCTGGTAACGTATCAACAACAGTGTCTCTCTGGTAACGTATCAACAACAGTGTCTCTCTGGTAACGTATCAACAACAGTGTCTATCTGGTAATGTATCAACAACAGTGTCTATCTGGTAACGTATCAACAACAGTGTCTATGATGTAACGTATCAACAACAGTGTCTATGATGTAATGTATCAACAACAGTGTCTCTCTGGTAACGTATCAACAACAGTGTCTCTCTGGTAATGTATCAACAACAGTGTCTCTCTGGTAATGTATCAACAACAGTGTCTCTCTGGTAATGTATCAACAACAGTGTCTCTCTGGTAATGTATCAACAACAGTGTCTATGATGTAATGTATCAACAACAGTGTCTCTCTGGTAACGTATCAACAACAGTGTCTCTCTGGTAACGTATCAACAACAGTGTCTCTCTGGTAACGTATCAACAACAGTGTCTCTCTGGTAACGTATCAACAACAGTGTCTCTCTGGTAACGTATCAACAACAGTGTCTATCTGGTAACGTATCAACAACAGTGTCTATGATGTAATGTATCAACAACAGTGTCTATGATGTAACGTATCAACAACAGTGTCTCTCTGGTAATGTATCAACAACAGTGTCTATCTGGTAATGTATCAACAACAGTGTCTCTCTGGTAACGTATCAACAACAGTGTCTCTCTGGTAATGTATCAACAACAGTGTCTCTCTGGTAACGTATCAACAACAGTGTCTCTCTGGTAATGTATCAACAACAGTGTCTCTCTGGTAATGTATCAACAACAGTGTCTCTCTGGTAACGTATCAACAACAGTGTCTCTCTGGTAATGTATCAACAACAGTGTCTCTCTGGTAATGTATCAACAACAGTGTCTATGATGTAATGTATCAACAACAGTATCTATGATGTAATGTATCAACAACAGTGTCTATCTGGTAATGTATCAACAACAGTGTCTATGATGTAATGTATCAACAACAGTGTCTCTCTGGTAATGTATCAACAACAGTGTCTCTCTGGTAATGTATCAACAACAGTGTCTATCTGGTAACGTATCAACAACAGTGTCTATGATGTAATGTATCAACAACAGTGTCTATCTGGTAACGTATCAACAACAGTGTCTATCTGGTAACGTATCAACAACAGTGTCTTTGATGTAATGTATCAACAACAGTATCTATGATGTAATGTATCAACAACAGTGTCTCTCTGGTAACGTATCAACAACAGTGTCTATCTGGTAACGTATCAACAACAGTGTCTATGATGTAATGTATCAACAACAGTGTCTATCTGGTAATGTATCAACAACAGTATCTATGATGTAATGTATCAACAACAGTGTCTCTCTGGTAACGTATCAACAACAGTGTCTCTCTGGTAACGTATCAACAACAGTGTCTCTCTGGTAATGTATCAACAACAGTGTCTATGATGTAATGTATCAACAACAGTGTCTATCTGGTAACGTATCAACAAATGTGTCTATGATGTAATGTATCAACAACAGTGTCTCTCTGGTAACGTATCAACAACAGTGTCTCTCTGGTAACGTATCAACAACAGTGTCTCTCTGGTAATGTATCAACAACAGTGTCTATCTGGTAACGTATCAACAACAGTGTCTATGATGTAACGTATCAACAACAGTGTCTATGATGTAATGTATCAACAACAGTGTCTATCTGGTAATGTATCAACAACAGTGTCTATCTGGTAATGTATCAACAACAGTGTCTCTCTGGTAACGTATCAACAACAGTGTCTCTCTGGTAACGTATCAACAACAGTGTCTCTCTGGTAACGTATCAACAACAGTGTCTCTCTGGTAACGTATCAACAACAGTGTCTATCTGGTAACGTATCAACAACAGTGTCTATGATGTAATGTATCAACAACAGTGTCTATGATGTAACGTATCAACAACAGTGTCTCTCTGGTAATGTATCAACAACAGTGTCTATCTGGTAACGTATCAACAACAGTGTCTCTCTGGTAACGTATCAACAACAGTGTCTCTCTGGTAATGTATCAACAACAGTGTCTCTCTGGTAACGTATCAACAACAGTGTCTCTCTGGTAATGTATCAACAACAGTGTCTCTCTGGTAATGTATCAACAACAGTGTCTCTCTGGTAACGTATCAACAACAGTGTCTCTCTGGTAATGTATCAACAACAGTGTCTCTCTGGTAATGTATCAACAACAGTGTCTATGATGTAATGTATCAACAACAGTGTCTATGATGTAATGTATCAACAACAGTATCTATGATGTAATGTATCAACAACAGTGTCTATCTGGTAATGTATCAACAACAGTGTCTATGATGTAATGTATCAACAACAGTGTCTCTCTGGTAATGTATCAACAACAGTGTCTCTCTGGTAATGTATCAACAACAGTGTCTATCTGGTAACGTATCAACAACAGTGTCTATGATGTAATGTATCAACAACAGTGTCTATCTGGTAACGTATCAACAACAGTGTCTATCTGGTAACGTATCAACAACAGTGTCTTTGATGTAATGTATCAACAACAGTATCTATGATGTAATGTATCAACAACAGTGTCTCTCTGGTAACGTATCAACAACAGTGTCTATCTGGTAACGTATCAACAACAGTGTCTATGATGTAATGTATCAACAACAGTGTCTATCTGGTAATGTATCAACAACAGTATCTATGATGTAATGTATCAACAACAGTGTCTCTCTGGTAACGTATCAACAACAGTGTCTCTCTGGTAACGTATCAACAACAGTGTCTCTCTGGTAATGTATCAACAACAGTGTCTATGATGTAATGTATCAACAACAGTGTCTATCTGGTAACGTATCAACAACAGTGTCTATGATGTAATGTATCAACAACAGTGTCTCTCTGGTAACGTATCAACAACAGTGTCTCTCTGGTAACGTATCAACAACAGTGTCTCTCTGGTAATGTATCAACAACAGTGTCTATCTGGTAACGTATCAACAACAGTGTCTATGATGTAACGTATCAACAACAGTGTCTATGATGTAATGTATCAACAACAGTGTCTATCTGGTAATGTATCAACAACAGTGTCTATCTGGTAATGTATCAACAACAGTGTCTCTCTGGTAACGTATCAACAACAGTGTCTCTCTGGTAATGTATCAACAACAGTGTCTCTCTGGTAATGTATCAACAACAGTGTCTCTCTGGTAATGTATCAACAACAGTGTCTCTCTGGTAATGTATCAACAACAGTGTCTCTCTGGTAATGTATCAACAACAGTGTCTATGATGTAATGTATCAGCAACAGTGTCTATGATGTAATGTATCAACAACAGTGTCTATGATGTAATGTATCAACAACAGTGTCTCTCTGGTAATGTATCAACAACAGTGTCTATGATGTAATGTATCAACAACAGTGTCTATGATGTAATGTGTCAACAACAGTGTCTCTCTGGTAATGTATCAGCAACAGTGTCTATGATGTAATGTATCAACAACAGTGTCTCTCTGGTAATGTATCAACAACAGTGTCTATGATGTAATGTATCAGCAACAGTGTCTATGATGTAATGTATCAACAACAGTGTCTATGATGTAATGTATCAACAACAGTGTCTATCTGGTAATGTATCAGCAACAGTGTCTATGATGTAATGTATCAACAACAGTGTCTCTCTGGTAACGTATCAACAACAGTGTCTATGATGTAATGTATCAACAACAGTGTCTCTCTGGTAATGTATCAACAACAGTGTCTATGATGTAATGTATCAACAACAGTGTCTATCTGGTAATGTATCAACAACAGTGTCTATGATGTAATGTATCAACAACAGTGTCTCTCTGGTAACGTATCAACAACAGTGTCTCTCTGGTAATGTATCAACAACAGTGTCTATCTGGTAATGTATCAACAACAGTGTCTATGATGTAATGTATCAACAACAGTGTCTATGATGTAATGTGTCAACAACAGTGTCTCTCTGGTAATGTATCAACAACAGTGTCTCTCTGGTAATGTATCAACAACAGTGTCTATGATGTAACGTATCAACAACAGTGTCTATGATGTAATGTATCAACAACAGTATCTATCTGGTAATGTATCAACAACAGTGTCTATCTGGTAATGTATCAACAACAGTGTCTCTCTGGTAACGTATCAACAACAGTGTCTCTCTGGTAACGTATCAACAACAGTGTCTCTCTGGTAATGTATCAACAACAGTGTCTCTCTGGTAATGTATCAACAACAGTGTCTATGATGTAATGTATCAACAACAGTGTCTCTCTGGTAACGTATCAACAACAGTGTCTCTCTGGTAACGTATCAACAACAGTGTCTCTCTGGTAACGTATCAACAACAGTGTCTCTCTGGTAATGTATCAACAACAGTGTCTCTCTGGTAATGTATCAACAACAGTGTCTCTCTGGTAATGTATCAACAACAGTGTCTATGATGTAATGTATCAACAACAGTGTCTCTCTGGTAACGTATCAACAACAGTGTCTATCTGGTAATGTATCAACAACAGTGTCTCTCTGGTAACGTATCAACAACAGTGTCTCTCTGGTAATGTATCAACAACAGTGTCTATGATGTAATGTATCAACAACAGTGTCTATCTGGTAACGTATCAACAACAGTGTCTATGATGTAATGTATCAACAACAGTGTCTATGATGTAATGTATCAACAACAGTGTCTCTCTGGTAACGTATCAACAACAGTGTCTATGATGTAATGTATCAACAACAGTGTCTATGATGTAATGTATCAACAACAGTGTCTATCTGGTAACGTATCAACAACAGTGTCTCTCTGGTAATGTATCAACAACAGTGTCTATCTGGTAATGTATCAACAACAGTGTCTATCTGGTAATGTATCAACAACAGAGGGGTGGATGGATGAAGAATAATGAATAATGTCTTTCCCGGACAAACGTTGAATTCTGAAGCTAAACTGTGAGATCTTGATAATACAGTGCATTTGGAAAGTCTTCAGACCCCTTGACTTTTTCCACATTTTGTTACGTTCCAGCCTTATCAATAAAATAAAAATCGACACACAATAGCCCATAATGACAAAAGTCGAAAACAAGTTTTTAGAAATTTGTGGAAATGTATTTATAACAAACAACAGAAATGCCTTATTTACATAAGTATTCAGAACCTATGAGACGCGAAAAATTGAGCTCAGGTGCATCCTGTTTCCAGTGATCATCCTTGAGATGTTTCTACAACTTGATTGGAGTCCACCTGTGGTAAATTCAATTGATTGGACATGATTTGGAAAGGCACACACCTGTCTATATAAAGGTCCCACAGTTGACAGTGCATATCAGAGCAAAAACCAAGCCATAAGGTCAAAGGAATTGTCCATAGTGCTCCGAGAGGAACAGATCTGGGGAAGGGTATCAACAAAAATTCTGCATCATTGAAGGTCCCCAAGAACACAGTGGCCTCCATCATTCTTAAATGGAAGACGTTTCGAACCACCAAGACTCTTCCTAGGCTGGCACTCGGGGGAGAAGGACCTTGGTCAGGGAGGTGACCAAGAACCTGATGGTCACCGACAGAGCTCCAGAGTTCCTCTGTGGAGATGGGAGAACCTTCCACATCTCTGGAGAGACTTGAAAATAGCTGTGCAGCGACACTCCCCATCTAACCTGACAGAGCTTGAGAGGATCTGCAGAGAAGAATGGGAGAAACTCCACAAATACAGGTGTAGGAAAGGGAAAGGGGGGGATACCTAGTCAGTTGTACAACTGAATGCATTCAACTGAAATGTGTCTTCCGCATTTAACCCAACCTCTCTGAATCAGAGAGATGCCGGGGGGCTGCCTTAATCGACATCTATATCTTCGGTGCCCGGGGAACAGTGGGTTAACTGCCTCGCTCAGGTGTGCCAAGCTTGTAGCGTCATACCCAAGAAGACTCGTGTCTGTAACCGCTGCCTAACGTGCTTCAACAAAGTACTGATTAAAGGGTCTGAATACTTATACAAATGTGATATTTCTGGTTTTAATTTTTAATACATTTGCAAAAAATTCTAAACACCTGTTTTTGCATTGTCATTATGGGGTATTGTGTGTAGATTAATGAGGAACAATAAAAATCTATTTTATTCATAAGGCTGTAACGTAACAAAATGTGGAAAAAGTCAAGGCTTCTGAAAACTGAATGTACTGTATATATACTGTATTCCTGACTGACTGTCTGTATAATGAAGAGAGCTCAACAAGACTGGAGGCCATTTAAAGTTAGTCTCTGTGGATGTGGTCTATAGGAGGTCTGTTGGTGTGTGTGTGTGGGGGGGGGGGGGTGTATAGAGGGCATGAGGTGGTCTATAGGGAGTCTCTGTGTGTTGGGGGGGGGGTGTATAGAGGGCATGAGGTGGTCTATAGGAGGTCTGTGGTTGGAGGGGGGGGGGTGTATAGAGGGCATGAGGTGGTCTATAGGAGGTCTGTGTGTTGGGTGGGGGGGGGGGGTGTATAGAAGGCATGAGGTTGGTCTATAGGAGGTCTGTGTTGGGGGGGGGTGTATAGAGGGCATGAGGTGGTCTATAGGAGGTC
>NC_052333.1:5719435-5731935 GCF_016432855.1 Salvelinus namaycush
CAACAACCTCCCCCCCAGCAGTACTGTCAGTCTAGTTCGTACTTCACTTGTTACGCATAGTACTGTCAGTCTGTCATTACAGCAGTACTGTCATATCTGAGGTTTACAGCAGTACTGTCAGCTCTATGTAAAGCAGACTGTATCGGTTACAGCAGACTCAATCTGAGTCAGTCAGTCCTGTGTTACAGCAGTACGTCAGTCTTGTGTCTACAGCAGTACTGTCAGTCTGTGTTACAGCAGTACTGTAGTCTGTGTTACAGCAGTACTGTCAGTCTGGTACAGCAGTACTGTCAGTCTGTGTTACAGCAGTACTGTCAGTCTATGTAAGCAGTACTGTCAGTCTATGTTAAAGCAGTACTGTCAGTCTATGTTACCGCAGTACTGTCAGTCTGTGGTTACAGCAGTACTGTCGTCTGTGTTACAGCAGTACTGTCAGTCTGTGTTACAGCAGTACTGTCAGTTTATGTTACAGCAGTACTGTCAGTCTGTGTTACAGCAATACTGTCAGTCTGTGTTACAGCAGTACTGTCAGTCTGTGTTACAGCATACTGTCAGTCGTGTTACAGCAGTACTGTCAGTGTGGTACAGCAGTACTGTCAGTCTGTGTTACAGCAGTACTGTCAGTCTGTGTTACAGCATAAATGTAAGTTATGTGGGCCTCTACTCACTCCGCACGCACGTACGCACGCACGCAGCACGCACGCACGCACGCACGCACGCACACACACACACACACACACACAAACACACACACACACACACACACACACACACACACACACACCAGCTGTATTGTCTACTAGCTGCTTATGGTCGATCACTCTCTCCCGTGAAGAGATGCGGGTTTTTAAAATGAGTAGAAAGTTAAAAGACGTGAGTGTATTATCCACCTGGTTCAACATAAGCCCTTCTCTGCAGAGGGCAACATAGTATTCCCATGAGCTTTGTGATTAGATTCACTGGCACAACTCCAGGATCTGTTGTGTGTGTCGGGGGTCCAGAGTATAAAAAGACACGATTACACATGATGTGATCTAGCCAAACTTTATTTCAACATATTTGAATGGAATGGTAATGCAGAGTATTGGTCCCACGGTGCTACAGGGTTCTGCTCTACGAGGAGGTATTAACGACGTGGTCTTTCCTCTTCACTGGTTGAGAATGAGGAAAAGGAGTCATCCGTGTCAGGCTAGATGTGAGTTTGAATACTGTAGTGAATAGTGGAGATGAAACCTGTATAATCCATTTTCAGGTCTTTCTTCTAGGGCTCAGAGGCCCCGAGCCTCTTCACAGCTATACTCTGACAACACGCGTCCGTCCATGGGAAGGCCTATCTTAATTGAGTGTGCTTGTGTGACGTGTGAGCGATGACATTCAGAAGTGTTTGCTCTGTCAGACCGGACCTTCACTGTTCAGCAGTGTTCTACTGTATGTTCTGTAGACTCAATGTCCAAACTCCTTTCAGTCTGTGTGGCAGGTCTATCTTCCTTTCAGCAATCGTAATTACGGTCACCTCTATGAGTTAAAAAAATAATAATTCTAATTCAGTGTTGAGCTTTTTCTGTCGTAAAACTTCATCATGCACAGTGGAGTGTGTCGACTAACACCCCCATGACCTTGATCCCTGGCTGACTAGTACAGCCACTGCATAGTCTGTCAGCTGATGAAGGACAGACATTGATTCCCAAATAACAGCAGCCATCACATTAACGTTTTGGTCTCTAGACACCTATGGTTTTGAGGAAGGGATTTCACAATTCTATTTTCCATGCATTTAGGTCAAAACTTCCTTTAAAGACTGAGGTTGTTCGTGTGTGTGTGTGTGTGTGTGTGTTGTGTGTGTGTGTGTGTGGTGTGCGTGTGCGTGTGGTGTGCGTGTGTGTGTGCGTGTGCGCGTGCGCGTGGGTGTGTGTGGTGTGTGATCATTCTGAGAAAACTCAAGAATTACCTGCCAGATGTATGCTTATTTTTTTTTCCCAGCATCAAATCAATTTTGACATAAGTTCTCTCTGCAGAGGGCAACATGGTCTTCCCATGAGCTGTGTGATTAGATTCACTTGTTACCTCAGGACTGTTGATGCAGTACACCCTCATCCATGGTTCTCCACCACATAGAGGGCGATAGGAGGATTCACAGGACAATGAGTTCAGTGGGGTGGTGATCACAGGCTGTGTCTGCTCTGGTCTATCAAACTGGCTCAGGCTATTCTATGAGAGAGGAGATGCAGAGAGAGAGAGAGGGAAAAAGAGAGAGAGAGACGCAGAGAGAGAGATAGGGAATGAGAGGGAGACGCAGAGAGAGAGAGAGAGAGGGAAAGAGAGCGAGAGAGGGAAAGAGAGAGAGAGAGGGAAGGAGAAAGAGAGAGAGAAAGAGATAAAACATACATCAAAGGCATGATCCTTCATTGAAAATTCACCCTGTCACGGAGGAGCGTCTCACGCTTACGTTCCCCTGTAACGTTCCCCTGCTACCGTCCCCTGCTACCATCCCCCTGCTGTATCCTCGTTGTCTCCTAAGAAGAAGCCAGTCTCACTGCTACCATCCCGCTTATCCTTGTCTCCTGAAGAGAAAGCCAGTCTCATGCTACCATCCCCTGCTGTATCCTCGTTGTCCCGAAGAAAGCCAGTCTCACTGTACATCCCTGCTGATTCCTCGTGTCTCCCTGAAGAAGAAGCCAGTCTCACTGCTACCATCCCCTGCTCATCCCTCTGTCCCTGAAGAAGAAGAAGCCAGTCTCACATGCTACCATCCCCCTGCTGCCTCCCCTTGTCTCCCTGAAGAAGAAGCCAGTCTCACTGCTACCGTCCCCTGCTGATCCCCTTTGTCTCCCTGAAGAGAAGCCAGTCTAACTGCTACCGTCCCCCTGCTGCATCCCCTCTGTCACCATGAAGAAGAAGCCAGTCCTCACTGTCACCGTCCCCTGTCGCATCCCCTCTGTCTCCCTGAAGAAGAAGCCAGTCTCACATGCTACCGTCCCTGGCTGCATCCCCTCTGTCTCCCTGAAGAAGAAGCCAGTCTCACTGCTACCGTCCCCCTGCTGCATCCTCATGTCACCCTGAAGGAGAAGCCAGTCTCACTGCTACGTCCCCCTGCTGTATCTCGTTGTCTCCTTGAAGAAGAAGCCAGTCTCACTGCTACCATCCCCCTGTGTATCCTCGTGTCTCCCTGAAGAAGCAGTCAGTCTCACTGCTACCGTCCCCCTGCTGTATCTCGTTGTCTCCCTGAAGAAGAAGCCAGTCTCACTGCTACCTCCTGCTGTATCCTCGTTGTCTCCCTGAAGAAGAAAGACAGTCTCACTGCTACCATCCCCCTGCTGTATCCTCGTTGTCTCCCTGAAGAAGAAGCCAGTCTCACTGCTACCATCCCCTAGCTGCATCCCCTCTGTCTCCTGAAGAAGAAGCCAGTCTCACTGCTACCATCCCACTGCTGATCCCCTCGTTGTCTCCTTGAAGAAGAAGCCAGTCTCACTGCTACCATCCCCCGCTGTTATCCTCGTTGTCTCCCTGAAGAGAAGCAGCTCAAGTCTTGCTACCACGTCCCCCTGCTGTATTCTCGTGTCTCCCTGAAGAAGAAGGCCAGTTCCACTGCTACCATCCCTGCTGTATCCTCGTTTGTCTCCCTGAAGAAGAAGCAGTCTAACTGCTACCCATCCCCTGCTGTATCCTCGTTGTCTCCCTGAAGAAGAAGCCAGTCTCACTGCTACCATCCCTGCTGCATCCCCTGTGTCTCCTGAAGAAGAAGCCAGTCTCACTGCTACCGGCCCCTGCTGCATCCCTTTGTCTCCCTGAAGAAGAAGCCAGTCTCACTGCTACCGCCCCCTGCTGCATCCCCTCTGTCACATGAAGAGAAGAAGCCAGTCTCACTGCTACCGTCCCCCCTGCTGCATCCCCTCTGTTCCCTGAAGGAAGAAGCCAGTCCACTGCTACCATCCCATGCTGTATCCTCGTTGTCTCCCTGAAGAAAGAAGCCAGTCTCACTGCTACCAGTCCCCCTGCTGTATCCTCGTGTCTCCTGAGAAGAGCAGTCTCACTGCTACATCCCTGCTGCATCCCCTCTGTTCCCTGAAGAAGAAGCAGTCTCACTGCTACCATCCCCTGCGGCATCACCTCGTGTCTCCCGAAGAAGAAGCCAGTCTCACTGCTACCATCCCCTGCTGTATCCTCATTGTATCCCTGAAGAGAAGCCAGTCTCACTGCTACCATCCCCTGCTGTATCCTCGTTGGTCACCCTGAAGAAGAAGCCAGTCTCATGGCTACCATCCCCTCGCTGATCCTGTGTCTCCCTGGAAGAAGCCAGTCTCACTGCTACCACCCCCTGCTGTATCCCCTCTGTCTCCCTGAAGAAGCCAGTCTCACTGCTACATCCCCTGTGCATCCCCTCTGCTCCTGAAGAAGACGCCAGTCTCCACTGCTACCATCCCCTGCTGATCCCCTCGTTGTCTCCTGAAGAGAAAGCTAGTCTCACTGCCACCATACCCTGCTGCATCCCCTCTGTCTCCCTGAAGAAGAAGCAGTCTCACTGCTACCATCCCCCTGCTGCATCCCTCTGTCTACCTGAAGAAGAAGCCAGTCTCACTGCTACCATCCCCTGCTGTATCCTCGTTGTCTCCCTGAAGAAGAAGCCAGTCTCACTGCTACCATCCCCTGCTGATCCTCGTTGTTCCCCTGAAGAAGAAAGCCAGTCTCACTGCTACCACTCCCTGCTGAATCCCCTCTGTCTCCCTGAAGAAGAAGCCAGTCTCACTGCACCATCCCCTGCTGATCCTCGTTGTCACCCTGAAGAAGAAGACCAGTCTCACTGCTACCATCCCCTGCTGAATCCCCTCTGTCTCCCTGAAGAAGAATAGCCAGTCTCATGCTACCATCCCCTGCTGTATCTCGTTGTCTCCCTGAAGAAGAAGCCAGTCTCACTGCTACCATCCCCCCGCTGTATCCCGTTGTCTCCCTGAAGAAGAAGCCAGCTCCACTGCTATACACCCCCCTGCTGTATCCCCTCTGTCTCCCTGAAGAAGAAGCCAGTCTCACTGCTACATCCCTGCTGCATCCCCTCTGTCTCCATGAAGAAGAAGCAGTCTCACTGCTACCATCCCCTGCTGCATCCCTCGTTGTCTCCCTGAGAAGAAGAAGCTAGTCTCACTGCCACATCCCCTGCTGCATCCCCTCTGTCTCCATGAAGAAGAAGCCAGTCTCACTGCTACCATCCCCTGCTGCATCCCCTTGTTCTCCCTGAAGAAGAAGCCAGTCTCACTGCTACCGTCCCCTGCTGCATCCCCTCTGTCACCATGAAGAAGAAGCCAGTCTCACTGCTACCTCCCCCTGCTGCATCCCCTCTGTCTCCCTGAAGAGAAGCCAGTCTCACTGTACCATCCCCTGCTGTATCCTCGTTGTTCCCTGAAGAAGAGCCAGTCTCACTGCACCATCCCCGCTGCATCCCTCTGTCTCCGAAGAAGAAGCAGTCTCATGTACCATCCCCTGCTGCATCCCCTCGTTTTCCCCTGAAGAAGAAGCCAGTCTCACTGTACCATCCCCTGCTGTATCCTCATTGTCTCCCTGAAGAAAGAGCCAGTCTCACTGCTACCATCCCCCTGCTGTATCCTCGTTGTCACCTGAAGAAGAAGCCAGTCTCACTGCTACCATCCATGCTGTATCCTCGTTGTCTCCCTGAAGAAGAAGCCAGTCTCACTGCTACACCCCTCTGTATCCCCTCTGTCTCCCTGAAGAAGCCAGTCTCACTGCTACCATCCCCTGCTGCATTCCCTCTGTTGTCTCCTGAAGAAGACGCCAGTCTCCTGCTACCATCCCCTGCTGCATCCCTCGTTGTCACTCCCTGAAGAAGCTGTCTCACTGCCACCATCCCCTGCTGCATCCCCTCTGTCTCCCTGAAGAGAAGCCAAGTCTCACTGCTAACATCCCCCTGCTGCATCCCCTCTGTCTACCTGAAGAGAAGCCAGTCTCACTGCTACCATCCCCCTGCTGTATCCTCGTTGTTCCCTGAAGAAGAAGCCAGTCTCACTGCTACCATCCCCTGCTGTATCCTCGTTGTCTCCCTGAAGAAGAAGCCAGTCTCACTGCTACCATCCCCTGCTTGAATCCCTCTGTCTCCCTGAAGAAGAAGCCAGTCTCACTGCTACCATCCCTGCTGTATCCTCGTTGTCACCCTGAAGAAGAAGCCAGTCTCACTGCTACCATCCCCTGCTGAATCCCCTCTGTCTCCTGAAGAAGAAGCCCGTCTCACTGCTACCATCCCTGCTGTATCCTCGTTGTCTCCCTGAAGAAAGAAGCCAGTACTCACTGCTACCATCCCCTGCTGTATCCTCGTTGTCTCCCTGAAGAAGAGCCAGTCTCACTGCTACCACCCCCTGTGTATCCCTCTGTCTCCCTGAAGAAGAAGCCAGTCTCACTGCTACCATCCCTGCTGCATCCCCTCTGTCTCCATGAAGAAGAAGCCAGTCTCACTGCTTCCATCCCTGCTGCATCCCCTCTGTCACCATGAAGAAGAGCCAGTCTCACTGCTACCGTCCCCCTGCTGCATCCCCCTGTCTCCCTGCAAGAAGAAGCCAGTCTCACTGCTACCATCCCCTGCTGTACTCGTTGTCCCTGAAGAGAAGCCAGTCTCACTGCTACCATCCCTGCTGCATCCCCTCTGTCTCCCTGAAGAAGAAAGCCAGTCTCACTGCTACCATCCCCCTGCTGCATCCCCTCGTTGTCTCCCTGAAGAAGAAGCCAGTCTCACTGCTACCATCCCCTGCTGTATCCTCATTGTCTCCCTGAAGAAGAAGCCAGTCTCACATGCTACCAATCCCCTGCTGTATCCTCGTTGTCACCTGAAAGAAGAAGCCAGTCTCACTGCTACCACCCTGCTGTATCATCGTTGTCTCCCTGAAGAAGAAGCCGTCTCACTGCTACACCACACCCCTGCTGTATCCCCTCTGTCTCCCTGAAGAGCGCAGTCTCACTGCTACCATCCCCTGCTGCATCCCCTCTGTCTCCCTGAAGAAGACGCCAGTCTCACTGCTACCATCCCCTGCTGCATCCCCTCGTTGTCTCCCTGAAGAAGCTAGTCTCACTGCCACCATCCCCTGCTGCATCCCCTCTGTCTCCCTGAAGAAGAAGCCAGTCTCACTGCTACCATCCCCCTGCTGCATCCCCTCTGTCTACCTGAAGAAGAAGCCAGTCTCACTGCTACCATCCCCCTGCTGTATCCTCGTTGTCTCCCTGAAGAAGAAGCCAGTCTCACTGCTACCATCCCCTGCTGTATCCTGTTGTCTCCCATGAAGAAGAAGCCAGTCTCACTGCTACCATCCCCTGCTGAAATCCCTCTGTCTCCCTGAAGAAGAAGCCAGTCTCACTGCTACCATCCCCTGCTGTATCCTCGTTGTCACCTGAAGAAGAAGCCAGTCTCACTGCTACCATCCCTGCTGAATCCCCTCTGTCTCCCTGAAAGAAGAACCAGTCTCACTGCTACCATCCCCTGCTGTATCCTCGTTGTCTCCCTGAAGAGAAGCCAGTCTCACTGCTACCATCCCCCTGCTGTATCCTCGGTGTCTCCCTGAAGAAGAAGCCAGTCTCACTGCTACCACCCCTGCTGTATCCCCTCTGTCTCCCTGAAGAAGAGAGTCTCACTGCTACCATCCCCTGCTGCATTCCCCTCTGTCTCCATGAAGAAGAAGCCAGTCTCACTGCTACCATCCCCTGCTGCATCCCCTCGTTGTCTCCCTGAAGAAGAAGCTAGTCTCACTGCCACCATCCCCTGCTGCATCCCCTCTGTCTCCCTGAAGAAGAAGCCAGTCTCACTGCTACCATCCCCCTGCTGCATCCCCTCTGTCTCCCTGAAGAAGAAGCCAGTCTCACTGCTACCATCCCCTGCTGTATCCTCGTTGTCACCCTGAAGAAGAAGCCAGTCTCACTGCTACCATCCCCTGCTGAATCCCCTCTGTCTCCCTGAAGAAGAAGCCAGTCTCACTGCTACCATCCCCTGCTGTATCCTCGTTGTCTCCCTGAAGAAGAAGCCAGTCTCACTGCTACCATCCCCCTGCTGCATCCCCTCTGTCTCCCTGAAGAAGAAGCCAGTCTCACTGCTACCATCCCCCTGCTGTATCCTCGTTGTCTCCCTGAAGAAGAAGCCAGTCTCACTGCTACCATCCCCCTGCTGCATCCCCTCTGTCTCCCTGAAGAAGAAGCCAGTCTCACTGCTACCATCCCCTGCTGCATCCCCTCTGTCTCCCTGAAGAAGAAGCCAGTCTCACTGCTACCATCCCCTGCTGTATCCTCGTTGTCTCCCTGAAGAAGAAGCCAGTCTCACTGCTACCATCCCCTGCTGAATCCCCTCTGTCTCCCTGAAGAAGAAGCCAGTCTCACTGCTACCATCCCCTGCTGCACCCTCTGTCTCCCTGAAGAAGAAGCCAGTCTCACTGCTACCATCCCCTGCTGTTCCTCGTTGTCTCCCTGAAGAAGAAGCCAGTCTCACTGCTACCACCCCCTGCTGTATCCCCTCTGTCTCCCTGAAGAAGAAGCCAGTCTCACTGCTACCATCCCCCTGCTGCATCCCCTCTGTCTCCCTGAAGAAGAAGCCAGTCTCACTGCTACCACCCCCTGCTGTATCCCCTCTGTCTCCTTGAAGAAGAAGCCAGTCTCACTGCTACCATCCCCCTGCTGTATCCTCGTTGTCTCCCTGAAGAAGAAGCCAGTCTCACTGCTACCATCCCCTGCTGTATCCTCGTTGTCTCCCTGAAGAAGAAGCCAGTCTCACTGCTACCGTCCCCTGCTGATCCCTCGTTGTCTCCTGAAGAAGAAGCCAGTCTCACTGCTACCATCCCCTGCTGATCCTCATTGTCTCCCTGAAGAAGAAGCCAGTCTCACTGCTACCATCCCCTGCTGTATCCTCGTTGTCACCCTGAAGAAGAAGCCAGTCTCACTGCTACCATCCCCCTGCTGTATCCTCGTTGTCTCCCTGAAGAAGAAGCCAGTCTCACTGCTACCACCCCCTGCTGTATCCCCTCTGTCTCCCTGAAGAAGAAGCCAGTCTCACTGCTACCATCCCCTGCTGCATCCCCTCTGTCTCCCTGAAGAAGAAGCCAGTCTCACTGCTACCATCCCCTGCTGCATCCCCTCGTTGTCTCCCTGAAGAAGAAGCTAGTCTCACTGCCACCATGCCCTGCTGCATCCCCTCTGTCTCCCTGAAGAAGAAGCCAGTCTCACTGCTACCATCCCCCTGCTGCATCCCCTCTGTCTCCTGAAGAAAGAACAGTCTCCTGCTACCATCCCCCTGCTGTATCCTCGTTGTCTCCCTGAAGAAGAAGCCAGTCTCACTGCTACCATCCCCCTGCTGCATCCCCTCGTTGTCTCCCTGAAGAAGATGCCAGTCTCACTGCTACCATCCCCTGCTGAATCCCCTCTGTCTCCCTGAAGAAGAAGCCAGTCTCACTGCTACCGTCCCCTGCTGTATCCTCGTTGTCTCCCTGAAGAAGAAGCCAGTCTTACTGCTACCATCCCCTGCTGTATCCTCGTTGTCTCCCTGAAGAAGAAGCCAGTCTCACTGCTACCATCCCCCTGCTGCATCCCCTCTGTCTCCCTGAAGAAGAAGCCAGTCTCACTGCTACCATCTCCATACTGCATCCCCTCTTTCTCGAAAACAAGCCAACTTTTAGGAATATATTTTAGCAGGTTTTTTTATTCCCTCAACATCTCCTGCTCAGCTTCAGGACAGTTCTAGTGGCTCATCAATTAAACAACGTCTCCTGCTCAGCTTCAGGACAGTTCTAGTGGCTCTTCAATTAAACAACATCTCCTGCTCAGCTTCAGGACAGTTCTAGTGGCTCATCAGTTAAACAACATCTCCTGCTCAGCTTCAGGACAGTTCTAGTGGCTCATCAATTAAACAACATCTCCTGCTCAGCTTCAGGACAGTTCTAGTGGCTCATCAATTAAACAACATCTCCTGCTCAGCTTCAGGACAGTTCTAGTGGCTCATCAATTAAACAACATCTCCTGCTCAGCTTCAGGACAGTTCTAGTGGCTCATCAATTAAACAACATCTCCTGCTCAGCTTCAGGACAGTTCTAGTGGCTCATCAATTAAACAACATCTCCTGCTCAGCTTCAGGACAGTTCTAGTGGCTCATCAATTAAACAACATCCTCGCTCAGCTTCAGGACAGTTCTAGTGGCTCATCAATTAAACAACATCTCCTGCTCAGCTTCAGGACAGTTCTAGTGGCTCATCAATTAAACAACACATTCCTGCTCAGCTTCAGGACAGTTCTAGTGGCTATCAATTAAACAACATCTCCTGCTCAGCTTCAGGACAGTTCTAGTGGCCTCATCAATTAAACAACATCTCCTGCTCAGCTTCAGGACAGTTCTAGTGGCTCATCAATTTAAACAACATCTCTGCTCAGCTTCAGGACAGTTCTAGTGGCTCATCAATTAAACACATCTCCTGCTAGCTTAGGACAGTTCTGGGCTCATCAATTAAACAACATCTCCTGCTCAGCTTCAGGACAGTTCTAGTGGCTCATCAATTAAACAACATCTCCTGATCAGCTTCAGGGGACAGTTCTAGTGGCTCATCAATTAAACAACATCTCCTGCTCAGCTTCAGGACAGTTCTAGTGGCTCATCAATTAAACAACATCTCCTGCTCAGCTTCAGGACAGTTCTAGTGGCTCATCAATTAAACAACATCTCCTGCTCAGAATCAGGACAGTTCTAGTGGCTCATCAATTAAACAACATCTCCTGCTTAGCTTCAGGACAGTTCTAGTGACTCATCAATTAAACAGTAGTGAAAATTAAACGGTCGTTTTAGCAACTCAAACGCCATTACAGCCGCAATGAAACAAGTCTCATTCTCTCTTTCTCTGTGATTGTGTTTTGTAAAGACTATCAGGTTAACTAAATAAAGACTATTAGGTTAACTAAATAAAGACTATTAGGTTAACTAAATAAAGACTATTAGGTTAACTAAATAAAGACTATTAGGTTAACTAAATAAAGACTATTAGGTTAACTAAATAAAGACTATTGGGTTAACTAAATAAAGACTATTAGATTAACTAAATAAAGACTATTAGGTTAACTAAATAAAGACTATTAGATGAACTAAATAATGTGACACGTGGACTCCTCTGGGTTTCCTGTGTGCCTGTCTGTGTTTGCAAATTCCTTTTTTGGAGGGGAACCAAATTACATAGACATTTCTCTCTAGCTTACATATCTCTCTCTCTCTCTCTTGACAAATCCAACCCAATAACCCAGCAGTCTGTAGCTCAAACACACAATGTTTAAAAGGGGTTAGGAGCACTAAATCATGCCGGTGTGACGGTGGGACTCAATAAATACAAAATATTGTCAACAGAGCTTTCATGTGCTGTATAAAATGATTAAAAAGCTCCCAAACAGTCTTAAGACGTGGATTAATCAAATCTCCAGAGAGAATATACTTCATATGTATACCGTTTTCTTCCTCCCATGTACAGAGTTTGTTCAGGGAATATCCAACTGTCACTTGTGTTTACTACACCATAGTTACCATCCAGAGCTGGTAAGAACAATGTTCAGATATTAGAGTGTCACGTCTCTCACGGATAAAGAGATTACGCTCCAAGCATCAATATCCTGCAAGCCTCTCGTATGGGGTAAAGCAGATTTTTACCCAAGCCAGTATAGCATAGCCTACCTCATTCCCAGAGACTCTCTATACCTTCAGACAATACGGATACTCTTCCATTTAGGAGTAAAAGCATGTGAATGAGATCTCTGTGCATTATGGGAATGAAGAGTACCATGCATTAGGGAAAGGATGCCAGTAGCGTCAGTCAAAACTCTCTTCAGACAGTCTTACCAAGCAGTCAACACATTACCAACTGACTGGGCTGTGTAATATGCATGTAGATTCATTTTATATAAATATTATGTGATACAGAAAGTATTCATACCCCTTGACTTATTCCACATTTTGTTGTTTTACAGCCTGAATTCAAAAAGGATTAGGTTTATGTTTAATCTCACCCATCTATACGCAACACCCCCATGATGAAGTGAATTTCTTTGTTGTTGTTGAAATGTTTGCACATTTATTGAAAATGAAATAAATAAATATCTCATTTACATAAGTATTCACACCCAATACTTTGTAGAAGCACTACTGGCAGTGATTACAGCTGTGAGTCTTCCTGGGCGTAGCCGTGGGGACAAGGGGTTCTGAGGGTACTGGACCTTAATAGTCCTGTATTAGTGGGCCGATATAGAGGTCTGCAGCGCCAGCGCGGGATAAAATGTTATGTACAGTTTTAGGTTGTTAATTGGTTGTTGATCATTGTTAGACAAGTCTTGCCATAGATTTTCAAGACGATTTAAGTCAAAACTGTAACTAGGTAACTCACTTCAACATTCAATCTCGTCTTAAGCAACTGCAGTGTATATTTGGCCTTGAGTTGTAGACTATTGTTCTGCTGAAAGGTGAATTTGTCTCCAAGTGTCTGTTGGAAAGCAGACTAAACCAG
>NC_052333.1:5736935-5774435 GCF_016432855.1 Salvelinus namaycush
CTTCCATCTGGCCACTCTACCATAAAGGCCAGATGTGTGGAGAGCTGCAGAAATGGTTGTCCTTCTGGAAGGTTCTCCCATCTCCCCTAAGGAACTCTGGAGCTCTGTCAGAGTGACCATCAGGTTCTTGGTCACCTCCCTGACCAAGGCCCTTCTCCCTCGATTGCTCAGTTTGGCCAGGCTGCCAGCTCTAGGAGGAGTCTTGGGGGTTCCAAACTTCTTCCATTTAAGAATGATGGAGGCCACTGTGTTCTTGAGGACCTTCAATGCTGTCGACATTTTTTGGTACCCTTCCCCAGATCTGTGCCTCAACATAATCCTGTCTCGAAGATCTACAGACAATTCCTTCGACTTTATGGCTTGGTTTTTGCTCTGACATGCACTGTCAACTGTGGGACTTTATATAGACAGGTGTGTGCCTTTTCAAATAATGTTCAATCAATTGCATTTACCACAGGTGGACTCCAATCAAGTTGTAGAAACATCTCAAGATGGTCAATGGAAACACCTGAGCTCAATTTCGAGTCTCATAGCAAAGGGTCTGAATACTTATGTAAATAAGGTATTTGTTTTTTTTATTTATACATTTGCAAAAATGTATAAAGACCTGTTTTCGCTTTGTCATTATGGGGTAATGTTTGTAGATTCATCAGGACGTTTTTTTATTTAATCAATTTTAGAATAAGACTGTAACATAACAAAATGTGGAAAAAGGGATAGGGTCTGAATACTTTCCGAATGCCTTGTATATCCTGTACTGTGTAGTATATCCTGTACTGTGGAGTACATCCTGTACTGTGTAGTATATCCTGTACTGTGGAGTATATCCTGTACTGTGGAGTATATCCTGTACTGTGGAGTATATCCTGTACTGTGGAGTACATCCTGTACTGTGGAGTATATCCTGTACTGTGGAGTATATCCTGTACTGTGGAGTATATCCTGTACTGTGGAGTATATCCTGTACTGTGTAGTATATCCTGTACTGTGTAGTATATCCTGTACTGTGGAGTACATCCTGTACTGTGGAGTATATCCTGTACTGTGGAGTATATCCTGTACTGTGGAGTATATCCTGTACTGTGGAGTATATCCTGTACTGTGGAGTACATCCTGTACTGTGGAGTATATCCTGTACTGTGGAGTATATCATGTACTGTGTAGTATATCCTGTACTGTGGAGTACATCCTGTACTGTGGAGTATATCCTGTACTGTGTAGTATATCCTGTACTGTGTAGTATATCCTGTACTGTGTAGTATATCCTGTACTGTGGAGTACATCCTGTACTGTGGAGTATATCCTGTACTGTGTAGTATATCCTGTACTGTGTAGTATATCCTGTACTGTGGAGTATATCCTGTACTGTGTAGTATATCCTGTACTGTGGAGTACATCCTGTACTGTGGAGTACATCCTGTACTGTGGAGTATATCCTGTACTGTGGAGTATATCCTGTACTGTGGAGTATATCCTGTACTGTGTAGTATATCCTGTACTGTGTAGTATATCCTGTACTGTGTAGTATATCCTGTACTGTGTAGTATATCCTGTACTGTGTAGTATATCCTGTACTGTGGAGTACATCCTGTACTGTGGAGTACATCCTGTACTGTGGAGTATATCCTGTACTGTGTAGTATATACTGTACTGTGGAGTATATCCTGTACTGTGGAGTATATCCTGTACTGTGGAGTATATCCTGTACTGTGTAGTATATCCTGTACTGTGGAGTATATCCTGTACTGTGTAGTATATCCTGTACTGTGGAGTATATCCTGTACTGTGGAGTACATCCTGTACTGTGGAGTATATCCTGTACTGTGTAGTATATCCTGTACTGTGTAGTATATCCTGTACCGTGTAGTATATCCTGTACTGTGTAGTATATCCTGTACTGTGGAGTACATCCTGTACTGTGGAGTATATCCTGTACTGTGGAGTATATCCTGTACTGTGTAGTATATCCTGTACTGTGGAGTATATCCTGTACTGTGGAGTACATCCTGTACTGTGGAGTATATCCTGTACTGTGTAGTATATCCTGTACTGTGGAGTATATCCTGTACTGTGTAGTATATCCTGTACTGTGTAGTATATCCTGTACTGTGGAGTACATCCTGTACTGTGGAGTATATCCTGTACTGTGGAGTACATCCTGTACTGTGTAGTATATCCTGTACTGTGGAGTATATCCTGTACTGTGTAGTATATCCTGTACTGTGGAGTATATCCTGTACTGTGGAGTATATCCTGTATTGTGTAGTATATCCTGTACTGTGTAGTATATCCTGTACTGTGTAGTATATCCTGTACTGTGGAGTATATCCTGTGCTGTGGAGTATATCCTGTACTGTGTAGTATATCCTGTACTGTGTAGTATATCCTGTACTGTGTAGTATATCCTGTACCGTGTAGTATATCCTGTACCGTGTAGTATATCCTGTACTGTGTAGTATATCCTGTACTGTGGCGTATATCCTGTACTGTGTAGTATATCCTGTACTGTGTAATATATCCTGTACTGTGTAGTATATCCTGTACTGTGGCGTATATCCTGTACCGTGTAGTATATCCTGTACTGTGGAGTATATCCTGTACTGTGGCGTATATCCTGTACCGTGTAGTATATCCTGTACTGTGGAGTATATCCTGTACTGTAGAGTATATCCTGTACTGTAGAGTATATCCTGTACCGTGTAGTATATCCTGTACTGTGGCGTATATCCTGTACCGTGTAGTATATCCTGTACCGTGGAGTATATCCTGTACTGTGGAGTATACCGTGTACCGTGGAGTATATCCTGTACTGTAGAGTATATCCTGTACTGTGTAGTATATCCTGTACTGTGGAGTATACCCTGTACTGTGGAGTATACCCTGTACCGTGTAGTATATCCTGGTACCGTGGAGTACTCCCAGTATTGTGGGTGTTCTGGGGGATATGAGGACCAGTGGACTTGTGCACCACATACTGTACCTTAAGATGCCTGCATTTTGAGCTAACACACTGTCAATTCAATTATCATTTGCAGAGCGATTTTATGTTGGAACTTTTCTTTAACAATTTCCGTGAGGAGGAACCTTTAGTTGAATGGAGATGAAGTTACAGCACGATCCACGGGCCACGATCCACGGGCCACGATCCACGGGCCACGATCCACGGGCCACGATCCACGGGCCACGGGCCACGATCCACGGGCCACAATCCACGGGCCACGGGTCATGATCCACGGGCCACGATCCACGGGCCACGATCCACAGGCCACGATCCACGGGCCACGATCCACAGGCCACGATCTACGGGCCACGATCCACGGGCCACGATCCACGGGCCACGATCCACGGGCCACGGGCCACGATACACGGGCCACGATCTACGGGCCACGATCTACAGGCCACGATCCACGGGCCACGATCCACGGGCCACGATACACGGGCCACGATACACGGGCCACGGGCCACGATCCACGGGCCACGATACACGGGCCACGATCCACGGGCCACACGCTATGCAGTATTGGAACTCCCATTATTTAAAATGTTGGGGTGCGTTAGTTCACAGCCTATCTGTTCAAATTCATTGAAAATACTGTCAACTCTGCACTCAGTATGAGCAGTCTTCTGAAAGTGTGAACTTTACAGCATCGCATGACAAAGTGAGAAAGTGGCAGTTGGTGACATTTAAGACGAGGGAGGATGATCATTTTTGTAAAAAAATAATATGAGTATGTTCTTATTTCTAATGCAGCATATTGGATGACTCTCATTCATATTCCATTCACCCGGTTCAATGTAACAGCGATAGGTTTAGGCTACTACATGATACTCTAATGATCCCTGTACCCATCGTGAGGTTGCTACAAAGTAGCCTATGAATGAAAGTTTACAACGTAGGTGCACAGGTCGAGAGAATGTTGAGTAATCAAGGTGACAGACAGTGACACATTCAATACCGCCTTGCACACTCTTGCCTGCATCTAGCTGATCTGTAATCAGTAGGCCAACAGTTGCAAATGAGAGTTTCCATTGGACAAATTCAGGTATGTTTTTCCCCGTTCTGTTCCGTTTGCTTCCGTTTAAGAAACGTTTTTCAACAGAATCTGCAAAATGAATACACCCATGATCACTTTGCTCGTTGTATATTTAATTTCTTCTCGCAACTATCTACGTGCTCTCTTCCTCTCACCTTTTCCATTCGCTTGTGGACTTCAGTGCACAACACATCAGCTGTCTGTGACCAGGTCAAACCTTCAAATCATGACCGCTAACCGCTACACACAGCCTTCATTGTTGTCATAGTCAACATATTAGATCTAACGTGTTAGTAAACCCGCTACAATGTACAGTCAGAAAGCAGTTTAGTATTTACACCGGCGCGTCCCGGTGGCAGTAAATTAATAAAACCTTAAGTGTACCTTGACTTGGAAGAGTTCCAGTGTTGGATAGCCAGCTAGCTGACATATCATCCGGGTTTGAGTAGGCTAAACTAGCCAGCTGCATTCACTAGCTAAAGTAAATCTCTCTCTAACTCAGTCCCTCTTACTTCTTAATTTTGGTGGAAATTAATTTGTATAAAACTGTTCAACTATTGTCTTTCTCTCTGAGTCAACTACTCACCATATTTTATGCACTGCAGTGCTAGTTATCTGTAGCTTATGCATTCAGTACTATATTCATTCTCTGATCCTATGATTGGGTGGACAACATGTCAGTTCATGCTGCAAGTGCTCTGATAGGTTGGAGGACGTCATCCGGAAGTTGTCATAATTACTGTTTAAGTCTTTGGAAGGGGGTGAGAACCATGAGCCTCCTAGGTTTTGTATTGGAGTTAATGTACCCAGAAGAGGACGGTAGCTAGCTGTCCTCCAGCTACACCATGGTGCTACCCTAGAGAGTGCTGCTGAGGCTACTGTAGACCTTCATTGCAAAACAGTGTGTTGTAATCAGTTATTTGGTGACGTGAATATATTTAGTATAGTTTAGTCTAAAAAGGATAACTTTTTGAATGTTTCACCATTTGTATTTTTATGAGATTGACTGAAGGGGATGGCCCTCCCCTTCTTCCCCCGAGGAGCCTCCACTGCTGCATAGTATACTGAATTGGGCCTCTTATGTGGGTGGTGTGGCAGAAGGGTTGTGTCTAGATCAGGGTTGTCAGTATCAGGGTTGTGTCTCTATATCAGGGTTGTGTCTCTCTATACCAGGGTTGTCTATACCAGGGTTGTCTATATCAGGGTTGTCTATATCAGGGTTGTGTCTATCTCTATATACCAGGGTTGTCTATATCAGGGTTGTCTATATCAGGGTTGTCTATATCAGGGTTGTGTCTATCTCTATATACCAGGGTTGTCTATATCAGGGTTGTCTATACCAGGGTTGTGTCTCTCTATATCAGGGTTGTCTATATCAGGGTTGTGTCTCTCTATATCAGGGTTGTGTCTCTCTATATCAGGGTTGTGTCTCTCTATACCAGGGTTGTTTATATCAGGGTTGTGTCTCTATATCAGGGTTGTGTCTCTCTATACCAGGGTTGTGTCTCTCTATATCAGGGTTGTGTCTCTCTATATCAGGGTTGTGTCTCTCTATATCAGGGTTGTGTCTCTCTATATCAGGGTTGTGTCTCTCTATACCAGGGTTGTGTCTCTCTATATCAGGGTTGTGTCTCTCTATATCAGGGTTGTGTCTCTCTATACCAGGGTTGTGTCTCTCTATATCAGGGTTGTGTCTCTCTATATCAGGGTTGTGTCTCTCTATATCAGGGTTGTGTCTCTCTCTATCAGGGTTGTGTCTCTCTATATCAGGGTTGTGTCTCTCTATATCAGGGTTGTGTCTCTCCATATCAGGGTTGTCTATACCAGGGTTGTGTCTCTCTATATCAGGGTTGTCTATATCAGGGTTGTGTCTCTCTATATCAGGGTTGTGTCTCTCTATATCAGGGTTGTGTCTCTCTATACCAGGGTTGTTTATATCAGGGTTGTGTCTCTCTATATCAGGGTTGTGTCTCTCTATACCAGGGTTGTGTCTCTCTATATCAGGGTTGTGTCTCTCTCTATCAGGGTTGTGTCTCTCTATATCAGGGTTGTGTCTCTCTATATCAGGGTTGTGTCTCTCTATACCAGGGTTGTGTCTCTCTATATCAGGGTTGTGTCTCTCTATATCAGGGTTGTCTATATCAGGGTTGTGTCTATCTCTATACCAGGGTTGTCTATATCAGGGTTGTCTATATCAGGGTTGTCTATATCAGGGTTGTGTCTATCTCTATATCAGGGTTGTGTCTCTCTATATCAGGGTTGTGTCTCTCTATATCAGGGTTGTGTCTCTCTATACCAGGGTTGTCTATATCAGGGTTGTGTCTCTCTATATCAGGGTTGTCTATATCAGGGTTGTCTATACAAGGGTTGTGTCTCTCTATATCAGGGTTGTGTCTATCTCTATATCAGGGTTGTCTATATCAGGGTTGTCTATACCAGGGTTGTCTATACAAGGGTTGTGTCTCTCTATATCAGGGTTGTGTCTCTCTCTATACCAGGGTTGTCTATATCAGGGTTGTCTATACCAGGGTTGTCTATATCAGGGTTGTCTATATCAGGGTTGTGTATCTCTCTATACCAGGGATGTCTATATCAGGGTTGTCTATACCAGGGTTGTCTATACCAGGGTTGTCTATATCAGGGTTGTGTCTCTCTATATCAGGGTTGTGTCTCTCTCTATACCAGGGTTGTCTATATCAGGGTTGTCTATACCAGGGTTGTCTATATCAGGGTTGTCTATACCAGGGTTGTCTATATCAGGGTTGTCTATATCAGGGATGTCTATACCAGGGTTGTGTCTCTCTATACCAGGGTTGTCTATATCAGGGTTGTCTATATCAGGGTTGTCTATATCAGGGTTGTCTATACCAGGGTTGTGTCTCTCTATATCAGGGTTGTGTCTCTCTATATCAGGGTTGTGTCTCTCTATATCAGGGTTGTGTCTCTCTATATCAGGGTTGTGTCTCTCTATATCAGGGTTGTCTATACCAGGGTTGTGTCTCTCTATACCAGGGTTGTCTATATCAGGGTTGTCTATACCAGGGTTGTCTATATCAGGGTTGTGTCTATCTCTATATCAGGGTTGTGTCTCTCTATACCAGGGTTGTGTCTCTCTATACCAGGGTTGTCTATATCAGGGTTGTGTCTATCTCTATACCAGGGTTGTCTATATCAGGGTTGTCTATATCAGGGTTGTCTATATCAGGGTTGTGTCTCTCTATACCAGGGTTGTCTATATCAGGGTTGTGTCTCTCTATATCAGGGTTGTGTCTCTCTCTATACCAGGGTTGTCTATATCAGGGTTGTCTATATCAGGGTTGTCTATACCGGGGTTGTGTCTCTCTATACCAGGGTTGTCTATATCAGGGTTGTGTCTCTCTATACCAGGGTTGTCTATACCAGGGTTGTCTATATCAGGGTTGTGTCTATCTCTATATCAGGGTTGTGTCTCTCTATATCAGGGTTGTGTCTCTCTATACCAGGGTTGTCTATATCAGGGTTATGTCTATCTCTATACCAGGGTTGTCTATATCAGGGTTGTGTCTCTCTATATCAGGGTTGTCTATATCAGGGTTGTGTCTCTCTATTTCAGGGTTGTGTCTCTTTATATCAGGGTTGTGTCTCTCTATATCAGGGTTGTGTCTCTCTATATCAGGGTTGTGTCTCTCTATATCAGGGTTGTGTCTCTCTATATCAGGGTTGTGTCTCTCTATATCAGGGTTGTGTCTCTCTATATCAGGGTTTTGTCTCTCTATACCAGGGTTGTCTATACCAGGGTTGTGTCTCTCTATATCAGGGTTGTGTCTCTCTATATCAGGGTTGTGTCTCTCTATACCAGGGTTGTTTATATCAGGGTTGTGTCTCTCTATATCAGGGTTGTGTCTCTCTATACCAGGGTTGTATCTCTCTATATCAGGGTTGTGTCTCTCTATATCAGGGTTGTGTCTCTCTATATCAGGGTTGTGTCTCTCTATACCAGGGTTGTGTCTCTCTATATCAGGGTTGTGTCTCTCTCTATCAGGGTTGTGTCTCTCTATATCAGGGTTGTGTCTCTCTCTATCAGGGTTGTGTCTCTCTATATCAGGGTTGTGTCTCTCTATATCAGGGTTGTGTCTCTCCATATCAGGGTTGTCTATACCAGGGTTGTGTCTCTCTATATCAGGGTTGTCTATATCAGGGTTGTGTCTCTCTATATCAGGGTTGTGTCTCTCTATATCAGGGTTGTGTCTCTCTATACCAGGGTTGTTTATATCAGGGTTGTGTCTCTCTATATCAGGGTTGTGTCTCTCTATACCAGGGTTGTGTCTCTCTATATCAGGGTTGTGTCTCTCTCTATCAGGGTTGTGTCTCTCTATATCAGGGTTGTGTCTCTCTATATCAGGGTTGTGTCTCTCTATATCAGGGTTGTCTATATCAGGGTTGTGTCTATCTCTATACCAGGGTTGTGTATATCAGGGTTGTCTATATCAGGGTTGTCTATATCAGGGTTGTGTCTATCTCTATATCAGGGTTGTGTCTCTCTATATCAGGGTTGTGTCTCTCTATACCAGGGTTGTCTATATCAGGGTTGTGTCTCTCTATATCAGGGTTGTCTATATCAGGGTTGTCTATATCAGGGTTGTCTATACAAGGGTTGTGTCTCTCTATATCAGGGTTGTGTCTATCTCTATATCAGGGTTGTCTATATCAGGGTTGTCTATATCAGGGTTGTGTCTCTCTCTATACCAGGGATGTCTATATCAGGGTTGTCTATACCAGGGTTGTCTATACCAGGGTTGTCTATATCAGGGTTGTGTCTCTCTATATCAGGGTTGTGTCTCTCTCTATACCAGGGTTGTCTATATCAGGGTTGTCTATATCAGGGTTGTCTATACCGGGGTTGTGTCTCTCTATACCAGGGTTGTCTATATCAGGGTTGTGTCTCTCTATACCAGGGTTGTCTATACCAGGGTTGTCTATATCAGGGTTGTGTCTATCTCTATATCAGGGTTGTGTCTCTCTATATCAGGGTTGTGTCTCTCTATATCAGGGTTGTGTCTCTCTATATCAGGGTTGTGTCTCTCTATATCAGGGTTGTGTCTCTCTATATCAGGGTTTTGTCTCTCTATACCAGGGTTGTCTATACCAGGGTTGTGTCTCTCTATATCAGGGTTGTGTCTCTCTATATCAGGGTTGTGTCTCTCTATATCAGGGTTGTGTCTCTCTATACCAGGGTTGTGTCTCTCTATATCAGGGTTGTGTCTCTCTATACCAGGGTTGTGTCTCTCTATATCAGGGTTGTGTCTCTCTATACCAGGGTTGTGTCTCTCTATACCAGGGTTGTGTCTCTCTACATCAGGGTTGTGTCTCTCTATATCAGGGTTGTGTCTCTCTATATCAGGGTTGTGTCTCTCTATATCAGGGTTGTGTCTCTCTATATCAGGGTTGTGTCTCTCTATATCAGGGTTGTCTCTCTCTATATCAGGGTTGTGTCTCTCTATATCAGGGTTGTGTCTCTCTATATCAGGGTTGTGTCTCTCTATATCAGGGTTGTCTATATCAGGGTTGTGTCTCTCTATATCAGGGTTGTCTATATCAGGGTTGTCTATATCAGGGTTGGGTCTCTCTAAAGCAGGGTTGTCTATATCAGGGTTGGGTCTCTCTATACCAGGGTTGTCTATATCAGGGTTGTGTCTATCTCTATACCAGGGTTGTCTATATCAGGGTTGTCTATATCAGGGTTGTGTCTCTCTATATAAGGGTTGTCTCTCTCTATACCAGGGTTGTGTCTCTCTCTATACCAGGGTTGTATATATCAGGGTTGTCTATACCAGGATTGTCTATATCAGGGTTGTCTATACCAGGATTGTCTATATCAGGGTTGTCTATATCAGGGTTGTGTCTATCAGGGTTGTGTCTCTCTATATAAGGGTTGTCTCTCTCTATACCAGGGTTGTGTCTCTCTCTATACCAGGGTTGTCTATATCAGGGTTGTGTCTCTCTATATAAGGGTTGTCTCTCTCTATACCAGGGTTGTGTCTCTCTCTATACCAGGGTTGTCTATATCAGGGTTGTCTATACCAGGGTTGTGTCTCTCTATACTAGGGTTGTCTATATCAGGGTTGTCTATACCAGGGTTGTGTCTCTCTATATCAGGGTTGAGTCTCTCTATACCAGGGTTGTCTATACCAGGGTTGTCTATATCAGGGTTGTGTCTATCTCTATATCAGGGTTGTGTCTCTCTATATCAGGGTTGTGTCTCTCTATACCAGGGTTGTCTATATCAGGGTTATGTCTATCTCTATACCAGGGTTGTCTATATCAGGGTTGTGTCTCTCTATATCAGGGTTGTCTATATCAGGGTTGTGTCTCTCTATATCAGGGTTGTCTATATCAGGGTTGTGTCTCTCTATACCAGGGTTGTCTATACCAGGGTTGTCTATATCAGGGTTGTGTCTATCTCTATATCAGGGTTGTGTCTCTCTATATCAGGGTTGTGTCTCTCTATACCAGGGTTGTCTATATCAGGGTTATGTCTATCTCTATACCAGGGTTGTCTATATCAGGGTTGTGTCTCTCTATATCAGGGTTGTCTATATCAGGGTTGTGTCTCTCTATATCAGGGTTGTCTATATCGGGGTTGTCTATATCAGGGTTGTGTCTCTCTATTTCAGGGTTGTGTCTCTTTATATCAGGGTTGTGTCTCTCTATATCAGGGTTGTGTCTCTCTATATCAGGGTTGTGTCTCTCTATACCAGGGTTGTGTCTCTCTATATCAGGGTTGTGTCTCTCTATACCAGGGTTGTTTATATCAGGGTTGTGTCTCTCTATATCAGGGTTGTGTCTCTCTATATCAGGGTTGTGTCTCTCTATATCAGGGTTGTGTCTCTCTATATCAGGGTTGTGTCTCTCTATATCAGGGTTGTGTCTCTCTCTATATCAGGGTTGTCTATATCAGGGTTGTGTCTCTCTATATCAGGGTTGTGTCTCTCTATATCAGGGTTGTGTCTCTCTATATCAGGTTTGTGTCTCTCTATACCAGGGTTGTTTATATCAGGGTTGTGTCTATCTATATCAGGGTTGTGTCTCTCTATACCAGGGTTGTGTCTCTCTATATCAGGGTTGTGTCTCTCTATATCAGGGTTGTGTCTCTCTATATCAGGGTTGTGTCTCTCTATATCAGGGTTGTGTCTCTCTATATCAGGGTTTTGTCTCTCTATACCAGGGTTGTCTATACCAGGGTTGTGTCTCTCTATATCAGGGTTGTGTCTCTCTATATCAGGGTTGTGTCTCTATATCAGGGTTGTGTCTCTCTATACCAGGGTTGTTTATATCAGGGTTGTGTCTCTCTATATCAGGGTTGTGTCTCTCTATATCAGGGTTGTGTCTCTCTATATCAGGGTTGTGTCTCTCTATATCAGGGTTGTGTCTCTCTATATCAGGGTTGTGTCTCTCTCTATATCAGGGTTGTCTATATCAGGGTTGTGTCTCTCTATATCAGGGTTGTGTCTCTCTATATCAGGGTTGTGTCTCTCTATATCAGGTTTGTGTCTCTCTATACCAGGGTTGTTTATATCAGGGTTGTGTCTATCTATATCAGGGTTGTGTCTCTCTATACCAGGGTTGTGTCTCTCTATATCAGGGTTGTGTCTCTCTATATCAGGGTTGTGTCTCTCTATATCAGGGTTGTGTCTCTCTATATCAGGGTTGTGTCTCTCTATATCAGGGTTTTGTCTCTCTATACCAGGGTTGTCTATACCAGGGTTGTGTCTCTCTATATCAGGGTTGTGTCTCTCTATATCAGGGTTGTGTCTCTCTATATCAGGGTTGTGTCTCTCTATACCAGGGTTGTGTCTCTCTATATCAGGGTTGTGTCTCTCTATACCAGGGTTGTGTCTCTCTATATCAGGGTTGTGTCTCTCTATACCAGGGTTGTGTCTCTCTATACCAGGGTTGTGTCTCTCTATATCAGGGTTGTGTCTCTCTATATCAGGGTTGTGTCTCTCTATATCATGGTTGTCTCTCTCTATATCAGGGTTGTGTCTCTCTATATCAGGGTTGTGTCTCTCTATATCAGGGTTGTGTCTCTCTATATCAGGGTTGTCTATATCAGGGTTGTGTCTCTCTATATCAGGGTTGTCTATATCAGGGTTGTCTATATCAGGGTTGGGTCTCTCTAAAGCAGGGTTGTCTATATCAGGGTTGGGTCTCTCTATACCAGGGTTGTCTATATCAGGGTTGTGTCTATCTCTATACCAGGGTTGTCTATATCAGGGTTGTCTATATCAGGGTTGTGTCTCTCTATATAAGGGTTGTCTCTCTCTATACCAGGGTTGTGTCTCTCTCTATACCAGGGTTGTATATATCAGGGTTGTCTATACCAGGGTTGTCTATATCAGGGTTGTCTATACCAGGATTGTCTATATCAGGGTTGTCTATATCAGGGTTGTGTCTATCAGGGTTGTGTCTCTCTATATAAGGGTTGTCTCTCTCTATACCAGGGTTGTGTCTCTCTCTATACCAGGGTTGTCTATATCAGGGTTGTGTCTCTCTATATAAGGGTTGTCTCTCTCTATACCAGGGTTGTGTCTCTCTCTATACCAGGGTTGTCTATATCAGGGTTGTCTATACCAGGGTTGTGTCTCTCTATACTAGGGTTGTCTATATCAGGGTTGTCTATACCAGGGTTGTGTCTCTCTATATCAGGGTTGTGTCTCTCTATACCAGGGTTGTCTATACCAGGGTTGTCTATATCAGGGTTGTGTCTATCTCTATATCAGGGTTGTGTCTCTCTATATCAGGGTTGTGTCTCTCTATACCAGGGTTGTCTATATCAGGGTTATGTCTATCTCTATACCAGGGTTGTCTATATCAGGGTTGTGTCTCTCTATATCAGGGTTGTCTATATCAGGGTTGTGTCTCTCTATATCAGGGTTGTCTATATCAGGGTTGTCTATATCAGGGTTGTTTCTCTCTATTTCAGGGTTGTGTCTCTTTATATCAGGGTTGTGTCTCTCTATATCAGGGTTGTGTCTCTCTATATCAGGGTTGTGTCTCTCTATACCAGGGTTGTGTCTCTCTATATCAGGGTTGTGTCTCTCTATACCAGGGTTGTTTATATCAGGGTTGTGTCTCTCTATATCAGGGTTGTGTCTCTCTATATCAGGGTTGTGTCTCTCTATATCAGGGTTGTGTCTCTCTATATCAGGGTTGTGTCTCTCTCTATATCAGGGTTGTCTATATCAGGGTTGTGTCTCTCTATATCAGGGTTGTGTCTCTCTATATCAGGGTTGTGTCTCTCTATATCAGGGTTGTGTCTCTCTATACCAGGGTTGTTTATATCAGGGTTGTGTCTATCTATATCAGGGTTGTGTCTCTCTATACCAGGGTTGTGTCTCTCTATATCAGGGTTGTGTCTCTCTATATCAGGGTTGTGTCTCTCTATATCAGGGTTGTGTCTCTCTATATCAGGGTTGTGTCTCTCTATATCAGGGTTTTGTCTCTCTATACCAGGGTTGTCTATACCAGGGTTGTGTCTCTCTATATCAGGGTTGTGTCTCTCTATATCAGGGTTGTGTCTCTCTATATCAGGGTTGTGTCTCTCTATACCAGGGTTGTGTCTCTCTATATCAGGGTTGTGTCTCTCTATACCAGGGTTGTGTCTCTCTATATCAGGGTTGTGTCTCTCTATACCAGGGTTGTGTCTCTCTATACCAGGGTTGTGTCTCTCTATATCAGGGTTGTGTCTCTCTATATCAGGGTTGTGTCTCTCTATATCAGGGTTGTCTCTCTCTATATCAGGGTTGTGTCTCTCTATATCAGGGTTGTGTCTCTCTATATCAGGGTTGTGTCTCTCTATATCAGGGTTGTCTATATCAGGGTTGTGTCTCTCTATATCAGGGTTGTCTATATCAGGGTTGTCTATATCAGGGTTGGGTCTCTCTAAAGCAGGGTTGTCTATATCAGGGTTGGGTCTCTCTATACCAGGGTTGTCTATATCAGGGTTGTCTATATCAGGGTTGTGTCTCTCTATATAAGGGTTGTCTCTCTCTATACCAGGGTTGTGTCTCTCTCTATACCAGGGTTGTATATATCAGGGTTGTCTATACCAGGGTTGTCTATATCAGGGTTGTCTATACCAGGATTGTCTATATCAGGGTTGTCTATATCAGGGTTGTGTCTATCAGGGTTGTGTCTCTCTATATAAGGGTTGTCTCTCTCTATACCAGGGTTGTGTCTCTCTCTATACCAGGGTTGTCTATATCAGGGTTGTGTCTCTCTATATCAGGGTTGTCTCTCTCTATATCAGGGTTGTGTCTCTCTATATCAGGGTTGTGTCTCTCTATATCAGGGTTGTGTCTCTCTATATCAGGGTTGTCTATATCAGGGTTGTGTCTCTCTATATCAGGGTTGTCTATATCAGGGTTGTCTATATCAGGGTTGGGTCTCTCTAAAGCAGGGTTGTCTATATCAGGGTTGGGTCTCTCTATACCAGGGTTGTCTATATCAGGGTTTTGTCTATCTCTATACCAGGGTTGTCTATATCAGGGTTGTCTATATCAGGGTTGTGTCTCTCTATATAAGGGTTGTCTCTCTCTATACCAGGGTTGTGTCTCTCTCTATACCAGGGTTGTATATATCAGGGTTGTCTATACCAGGGTTGTCTATATCAGGGTTGTCTATACCAGGATTGTCTATATCAGGGTTGTCTATATCAGGGTTGTGTCTATCAGGGTTGTGTCTCTCTATATAAGGGTTGTCTCTCTCTATACCAGGGTTGTGTCTCTCTCTATATAAGGGTTGTCTATATCAGGGTTGTCTATACCAGGGTTGTGTCTCTCTATACCAGGGTTGTCTATATCAGGGTTCTGTCTCTCTATACCAGGGTTGTCTATACCAGGGTTGTCTATATCAGGGTTGTGTCTATCTCTATATCAGGGTTGTGTCTCTCTATATCAGGGTTGTGTCTCTCTATACCAGGGTTGTCTATATCAGGGTTATGTCTATCTCTATACCAGGGTTGTCTATATCAGGGTTGTGTCTCTCTATATCAGGGTTGTCTATATCAGGGTTGTGTCTCTCTATATCAGGGTTGTCTATATCAGGGTTGTCTATATCAGGGTTGTGTCTCTCTATTTCAGGGTTGTGTCTCTCTATATCAGGGTTGTGTCTCTCTATATCAGGGTTGTGTCTCTCTATATCAGGGTTGTGTCTCTCTATATCAGGGTTGTGTCTCTCTATATCAGGGTTGTGTCTCTCTATATCAGGGTTGTGTCTCTCTATATCAGGGTTGTGTCTCTCTATACCAGGGTTGTGTCTCTCTATATCAGGGTTGTGTCTCTCTATACCAGGGTTGTTTATATCAGGGTTGTGTCTCTCTATATCAGGGTTGTGTCTCTCTATATCAGGGTTGTGTCTCTCTATATCAGGGTTGTGTCTCTCTATATCAGGGTTGTCTATATCAGGGTTGTGTCTATCTCTATACCAGGGTTGTCTATATCAGGGTTGTGTCTCTCTATACCAGGGTTGTTTATATCAGGGTTGTGTCTCTCTATATCAGGGTTGTGTCTCTCTATATCAGGGTTGTGTCTCTCTATATCAGGGTTGTGTCTATCTCTATACCAGGGTTGTGTCTCTCTATATCAGGGTTGTGTCTATCTCTATACCAGGGTTGTCTATATCAGGGTTGTGTCTCTCTATACCAGGGTTGTTTATATCAGGGTTGTGTCTCTCTATATCAGGGTTGTGTCTCTCTATATCAGGGTTGTGTCTCTCTATATCAGGGTTGTGTCTCTCTATATCAGGGTTGTGTCTCTCTATATCAGGGTTGTCTATATCAGGGTTGTGTCTATCTCTATACCAGGGTTGTCTATATCAGGGTTGTCTATATCAGGGTTGGGTCTCTCTATATCAGGGTTGTCTATATCAGGGTTGGGTCTCTCTAAAGCAGGGTTGTCTATATCAGGGTTGTCTATATCAGGGTTGTGTCTCTCTAAAGCAGGGTTGTCTATATCAGGGTTGGGTCTCTCTAAAGCAGGGTTGTCTATATCAGGGTTGTGTCTATCTCTATACCAGGGTTGTGTCTCTCTATATCAGGGTTGTCTATATCAGGGTTGTGTCTCTCTATATCAGGGTTGTGTCTCTCTATATCAGGGTTGTCTATATCAGGGTTGTCTATATCAGGGTTGTCTATACCAGGGTTGTCTCTCTCTATATCAGGGTTGTGTCTCTCTATATCAGGGTTGTCTATATCAGGGTTGTGTCTATCTCTATACCAGGGTTGTCTATATCAGGGTTGTCTATATCAGGGTTGTGTCTCTCTATATCAGGGTTGTCTATATCAGGGTTGGGTCTCTCTAAAGCAGGGTTGTCTATATCAGGGTTGTGTCTATCTCTATACCAGGGTTGTCTATATCAGGGTTGGGTCTCTCTATACCAGGGTTGTCTATATCAGGGTTGTGTCTATCTCTATACCAGGGTTGTCTATATCAGGGTTGTCTATATCAGGGTTGTGTCTCTCTATATCAGGGTTGTGTCTCTCTATATCAGGGTTGTCTCTCTCTATATCAGGGTTGTGTCTCTATATCAGGGTTGTCTATATCAGGGTTGGGTCTCTCTATACCAGGGTTGTCTATATCAGGGTTGTGTCTATCTCTATACCAGGGTTGTCTATACCAGGGTTGTCTATACCAGGGTTGTCTATACCAGGGTTGTCTATACCAGGGTTGTGTCTATCTCTATATCTATCAGCTATGAAGGTAAGACCCATATGCAGACAACGTCGAATTTCACAATGTTTTAATAATCCAACAGGGGCAGGCAATATACAGGTCAAGGCACGCAGGGGTCAGTAAACCAGAGGTGGGGCAACGGTACCGGACGGCAGGCAGGCTCAGGGTCAGGGTAGGCAGGGGTCAGTAAACCAGAGGTGGGGCAACGGTACCGGACGGCAGGCAGGCTCAGGGTCAGGGTAGGCAGGGGTCAGTAAACCAGAGGTGGGGCAACGGTATCGGACGGCAGACAGGCTCAGGGTCAGGGTAGGCAGAGGTCAATAATCCAGAGGTGGGGCAAAGGAACAGTTCGGCAGGCAGGCTCAGAGTCAGGGGCAGGCAGAGTGGTCAGGCAGGCGGGCTCAGAGTCAGGGGCAGGCAGAGTGGTCAGGCAGGCGGGCTCAGAGTCAGGGGCAGGCAGAGTGGTCAGGCAGGCGGGCTCAGAGTCAGGGGCAGGCAGAGTGGTCAGGCAGGCGGGCTCAGAGTCAGGGGCAGGCAGAGTGGTCAGGCAGGCGGGCTCAGAGTCAGGGGCAGGCAGAGTGGTCAGGCAGGCGGGCTCAGAGTCAGGGGCAGGCAAGGGTCAAAACCAGGAGGGTGAGAAAAAAAGAGACTGGGGAAAAGCAGGAGCTGAGAAACAAAAAAATGCTGGTTGACTTGACAAACGAGATGAACTGGCAACAGACAAACACGACACCTGGAGGGGCGTGGAGACAATCACGAAGCCAGGTGAAACGGATCAGGGTGTGACAATAACAGCGTTGTGTTTATCTCTATATCAGAGTTGTCTATCTCTATATCTAGGTTGTTTATCTCTATATCTAGGTTGTCTATCTCTATATCTAGGTTGTCTATCTCTATATCTAGGTTGTCTATCTCTATATCTAGGTTGTCTATCTCTATATCTAGGTTGTCTATCTCTATATCTAGGTTGTTTATCTCTATATCTAGGTTGTCTATCTCTATATCTAGGTTGTCTATCTCTATATCTAGGTTGTCTATCTCTATATCTAGGTTGTCTATCTCTATATCTAGGTTGTCTATCTCTATATCTAGGTTGTCTATCTCTATATGTAGGTTGTCTATCTCTATATCTAGGTTGTCTATCTCTATATCTAGGTTGTCTATCTCTATATCTAGGTTGTCTATCTCTATATCTAGGTTGTCTATCTCTATATCTAGGTTGTCTATATCTGCGTGTCTGCTATGGCCTGTGTGTGTTTATTTGATCATTTTTGTTTATTAGGATCCCCATTTAGATTTTGCAGAAGCAGCCGCTACTCTTCCTGGGGTCCACAAAAAAACACAAAACATGACAAGTAACTTAACACTCATACACTGATAGACAAGGACAGTCACACATATTTAAAATACAATATACAAAAAGTACAATTAACCAAAAAAGCTTATAATAATAATAATAATAGTACAAACAATACATCTAAAAAAAAAAGTATATGTGTGTTTGGGTGTGTCTGTGTCCCCTTGTAGTCCTGCTGTTTGCTTGAGTAATTGGAGATGGGTGGGAGTTCCATGTAATCATAGGTCTGAATAATACTGTGCTTTGCCGTGAATTCTTTTTTGGATTTGGGGACTGTGAAGAGACCCCTGGTGGTATGTCCTGTGGTTTATGTCTGGGGGTGTCTGTGCTGAATGTTATTTGATTATGCAGACAATCTGGAATTTTCATCACAGTAATATTCATGAAAAGTAGAAGAGAAGCAATATCTCCTCAACCCTCAACCAGGAAGAATTGGCATTCATGTTGTTGATGTTAGTTCTGTATGTGCGTGCCTCCCTCTCTCTCTCTCTCTCTCTCTCTCTCTCTCTCTCTCTCTCTCTCTCTCTCTCTCTCTCTCTCTCTCTCTCTCTCTCTCTCTCTCTCTCTCTCTCTCTCTCTCTCTCTCTCTCTCTCTCTCTCTCTCTCTCTCTCTCTCTCTCTCTCTCTCTCTCTCTCTCGTGGGGCTGGTGCTGTGAAAGCTCCCAACTAAAAGAGATCGTGTCAACTAGGGTGAACATGAAAGACGGCCCTCGACCAGCGGCGTTTCAACCATGTATTTGATCCTTTCACATGATCGTCATATAAACACATGAGACTCAAATTAGACTTTGTTTTCTTCTCCCGTTCAGATTCCTCTGACGCTGACGGGCCCTGCCCAGTTGGCGAAGGTTGAAAGACGGCAAAAAGGGGTGTAGCTTAATGCTACACAGCGGTCAGCTAGTTAGGTAAGTGGAAAAGCAGAATGGGTATGACCCACACACATAGTCTTGCTGTTACACATACACGCACACCAACACACAGTCTCGCTGTCACAGATCACAGAGATGACAAGGAGAGGGGAGAGGGGACAGTAAATTTAAAAAAATGTATGTCATAAAAAGCCGTCTCAGTAAAAGAGCTGGAGGGAGCGTGGGGTGGACAAGGGTGTTGTGTGACACTCTGCTCCACTGAGCACGGAGTTGGCAGCTGTAGCACAGAGTGACTGATAGCATGCCATCCCTGTCCCTGGCCTGAGAGAGAGGTGTCCCTGGCCTGAGAGAGAGAGAGGAGTTGTCCCTGGCCTGAGAGAGAGAGAGGAGGTTCTCCCTGGCCTGAGAGAGAGAGGAGGTGTCCCTGGCCTGAGAGAGAGAAGAGGTGTCCCTGGCCTGAGAGAGAGGAGGTGTCCCTGGCCTGAGAGAGAGGAGGTGTCCCTGGCCTGAGAGAGAGAGGAGGTGTCCCTGGCCTAAGAGAGATGAGGTGTCCCCGGCCTGAAAGAGAGAGGAGGTGCCCCTGGCCTGAGAGAGAGGAGGTGTCCCTGGCCTGAGAGAGAGGAGGTGTCCCTGTCCTGAAAGAGAGAGGACGTGTCCCTGTCCTGAAAGAGAGAGGAGGTGTCCCTGTTCTGAAAGAGAGAGGAGGTCTCCCTGTCCTGAAAGAGAGAGGCAGTGTCCCTGGCCTGAATGTGAGAGGAGGTGTCCCTGACCTGAAAGTGAGAGGAGGTGTCCCTGGCCTGAAAGAGAGAGGTGTCCCTGGCTTGAGAGAGAGGAGGTGTCCCTGGCCTGAAAGAGAGAGGAGGTGTCCCTGGCCTGAGAGAGAGGAGGTGTCCCTGGCTTGAAAGAGAGAGGAGGTGTCCCTGTCCTGAAAGAGAGAGGACGTGTCCCTGTCCTGAAAGAGAGAGGAGGTGTCCCTGTCCTGAAAGAGAGAGGAGGTCTCCCTGTCCTGAAAGAGAGAGGCAGTGTCACTGGCCTGAATGTGAGAGGAGGTGTCCCTGGCCTGAAAGTGAGAGGAGGTGTCCCTGGCCTGAAAGAGATAGGTGTCCCTGGCTTGAGAGAGAGGAGGTGTCCCTGGCCTGAAAGAGAGAGGTGTCCCTGGCCTGAAAGAGAGAGGTGTCCCTGGCCTGAAAGAGAGAGGTGTCCCTGGCCTGAAAGAGAGAGGTGTCCCTGGCCTGAAAGAGAGAGGAGGTGTCCCTGGCCTGAAAGAGAGAGGTGTCCCTGGCTTGAGAGAGAGGAGGTGCTTATTCCAGACACTAAGCAAATCACTCTCAAGGTGTGTGTGTGTGTGTGTGTGTGTGTGTGTGTGTGTGTGTGTGTGTGTGTGTGTGTGTGTGTGTGTGTGTGTGTGTGTGTGTGTGTGTGTGTGTGTGTGTGTGTGTGTGTGTGCCAGACACACCACACTGTTGCTGTCGTCATGATGTAACACATTCTTGTCCACATCGAGACTCTATCCTAATTTGGGCACAGACTCTTTTGTTCTGATCTGCCAGAGAAGGACGTTATACCCCTGTCCTCTCTGCTAGTGCCAGGCAGGGGTGGACTGTGACTTGAAATCAGCCCTGGCATTTCTAACTAACCAGTAAGGCTGTGACAGTCATACAATTTTGTCAGTCAATTATTCTCATGTAAAAGACTGCCGGTCTGACAGTAATTTACCGTTAATTAACACAAACACGTTTGGCATCTCCGGGCCTCCACGCGTACAAGCCTTTGGAACATCTACATTTAAAAAGTATAGTAAATCAATGTAATATACACCATCACAGTAAATCCATTATTTATTTTGGGAGCGGAGACGAATACCATATTGGTTAGAGCGTTGGGCTAGTAACCGAAAGGTTGCAAGATTGAATCCCCGAGCTGACAAGGTACAAATCTGTCGTTCTGCCCCTGAACAAGGCAGTTAACCCACTGTTCCTAGGCCGTCATTGAAAATAAGAATTTGTTCTTAATTGACTTGCCTAGTTAAATAAAGGTACAAAAATAAAAATAAATTTTAGGCAGGTATAAAGAAGCATTATGATATGAAGAACATGTATTTCAGAAGAACAGAATATGAGTTGGTCTACTGTATGTTATCTGGCTATGCGCCATGCCATAGGCTGTAGGCTAGTTCATTTAGCAGACAAAATATGCTTAGAATCCCGTGCCATTATTTTATATTATATGATTTTATAATAAGAAGAATATAATTGAACTTAGCTGAATAAAACATCAAATATATTTTTCCCGTTCCGGAGCCACAGCGCACATGAAGTGGTTATGTTGAGCGTACAAGTGGTTATTTGAAACAGGTCCTGTAAGCTAGATTTAGAGTTATTTGGCAACTTTACTTGTGAATGATACAAACCTTTAAAATGTCATTGAAATCAAAACATGTATGGGCTGCATGATGCGACTATAGACTATTGTTGATTGCTCTGTTCCTTGCCTCATGCTGCTGTTCTCTCATCAATTGATCATATTTTTCACCAATCAGACTATTCTCGATTAAATCTTGTCTTTACTAATATGTAAAATCAGTTTTGATTTAGAATGGCCCGTTGTCAAATGTGCAAGAACAGGAACAGGGGTCAGGGGTCAGGGGGCAAAAGACATGCCGTCCGTATGCACTCCAATAGCGTATAGAGGCCGCTTTCCTGAACTCACTAAAAGTGGCAGAAATAAAACATCTCCTGAAAAAGCCAATCCTATCGGCCTTTATCGAATCTCCCATTCCACTGATTATATCTATATACAGTGTTGTAACGATGTGCAAATAGGTCATGTACAAAAGGGAAAATAAATAAACATGAATATGGATTGCATTTTACAATGGTGTTTGTTCTCCACTGGTTGACCTTTTCTTGTGGCAACAGGTCACAAATCTTGCTGCTGTGATGGCACACTGTGGAATTTCACCCAGTAGATATGGGAGTTTATCAAAATTGGATTTGTTTTCGAATTCTTTGTGGGTCTGTGTAATCTGAGGGAAAAATGTGTCTCTAATATGGTCATACATTTGGCAGGAGGTTAGGAAGTGCAGCTCAGTTTCCATCTCATTTTGTGGGCAGTGTGCACATAGCTTGTCTTCTCTTGAGAGCCAGGTCTGCCTACGGCGGCCTTTCTCAATAGCAAGGCTCTGCTCACTATGTATGCACATAGTCAAAGATTTCCTTAATTTTGGGTCAGTCACAGTGGTCAGGTATTCTCTGTTTAGGGCCAAATAGCATTCCAATCTGCAATTTTTTTGTTAATTCTTTCCAATGTGTCAAGTAATTATATTTTTGTTTTCTCATGATTTGGTTCGGTCTGTTAGTGTTTGTGAACTTTGTGAAGCTTGCATAGGGGAGTTTTTTTCAGGTTCATCTCTCTGTAGATGATGGCTTTGTTATGGAAGGTTTGGGAATCGCTTCATTTTAGGTGGTTGTAGAATTAAATGTCTCTTTTCTGGATTTAGATAATTAGCAGGTATCGGCCTAATTCTGCACTGCATGCATTATTTGGTGTTTTACATTGTACACAGAGGATATTTTTACAGAATTCTGCATCCGGAGGGAAATGGATGCGGAGGGAAATAATTCAAATATTTTTTTGCCAGATGCTAATTGGTATGTCAAATTTTATGTTCCTTTTGATGGCATAGAAGGCCTTTCTTGCCTTGTCTCTCAGATCGTTCACAGCTTTGTGGAAGTTACCTGTAGCGCTGATGTTTAGGCCGAGGTATGTATAGTTTTTGTGTGCTCTAGGGCAACGGTGTCTAGATGGAATTTGTATTTGTGGTCCTGGCAATCTCTCTCTGTCTCTCTCTGTCTTTCTCTGTCTCTCTCTCTCTCTTTCTCTCTTTCTCTCTTTCTCTCTTTCTCTCTTTCTCTCTCTCTGTGTCTCTGTGTCTCTGTGTCTCTCTCTCTCTTTCTCTCTCTCTGTGTCTCTCTCATTCAGTCTCTCTCTCTCTCTCTCTCTTTCTTTCTCACTCTGTCTCTCTCTCTCTCTGGACTGTGTAATGACTTCCAGAGAGGACAGATCTGACGTCCACTTTTTAAAATTATTTTTAAAATTATCTTTTTATTAGAATGTTATTTTATTTGAACAGAGGTTACATAGACAACCAAATCAACATGCACCACACTATGTACCATACAAGTAATAAGGATTCAGCAAAACATTATACAAAAAGGCAGTCAGAAAATGGAGAAAATAAAGATACAAACATCACAATTATAACATGGGTCATTTCTGAGAGGTTTTCTACATAGGACCGCAATGGAGACCAGATTTACCTAAATGTATCAGACTCCTGTCAAAGGTACGTTTCTCTAGGGGTAGAATGGTAGAATTTTGAGAGAGCCTAATTCTTGCAGATGGTACATTACTTCAGGTGTGGACCATAATAACAATATGCATTTTTTGGCTAGTAAACACCGGTAGTGAACAGACGTTCAGAGTCAAACACCGAAGTTACAATCAAAGTAGAGCAACTATACATTCAGTGAAAATGGATGTGTAAATGTGATGTGTAAATGTGATGTCCTCTTTTAACAAACCACACTGTCTTTGAAAGCTCCTGTTTGTCTTCCTCAATGTCGGCTTCATTAAATTCACTGCATGTTTTTGTTGTTGACATATTAGTATGACATACAAGTCTTTTCCACTAAAAAGATGATTGTGGGCGGATGGGAGCGTGGCGGCAGGAAGCCTGTTGGGCCAGTAACCGAAAGGTTGCTGGATCAAATCCCCGAGCTGACAAGGTAAAAAATCTGTGGTTCTGCCCCAGAACAAGGCAGCTAACCCACTGTTCCCCGGTAGGCTGCCATTGCCTATAACAATTTGTCCTCAACTGACTTGTCTAGTTAAATATGAAATAAATAGAATGAGGAACCAGCACAGAGAGATTCTAAAGCTGAAATAAATACATTTAGGACTATGGGTTTAACATGTGGTGTAGCTCTTAACCCCCACCCAAGAGGATATTTGTAAAATGATATTTAACTCCACTCATCTATCTATCATCGTGAAGTTGAGTTACGTAGTTCCCTGACACACTATATTTACGTATTTTAATTGCCAAGCTCTGTAAATATTAATGTCACATTACTGTTCACTCATCTTAGGTCTGATTATTTCATGGGTAGGTAAGTGAGGACTGATCATAGTAAATTTGCATGTCCAAACGTAAATATTAAATGACTGAATATTGATTAATTCATCTCCTGTCACACCCTGGCCTTAGTTATCTTTGTTTTCATTATTATTTTAGTTAGGTCAGGGTGTGACATGGTGAAGTATGTGTTTTTGTATTGTCTAGGGTGTTGTTTGGTTTAGGGGGTTTAGTAGAGTAGATGGTTTAGTGTTCAGTGTAGGTGTCTAGGAAAGTCTATGGTTGCCTGAATTGGTTCTCAATTAGAGACAGCTGGTTATTGTTGTCTCTGATTGGGAGCCATATTTAAGGCAGCCATAGGCTTTAGCTGTTTGTGGGTAATTGTCTATGTCAGTGTGTAGTGGTCAGTGTCAGCACCATTTTGTTTATATAGCTTCACGGTCGTCAGTTTTGTTATTTTGTTAGTTCGTGTATAGTTGTTTGTTTCTTGTTTGTTTTCTCTCTTATAATAAAGAAGATGTATTTTGCACACGCTGCGCCTTGGTCCAATCTCTCACAGCAAGACGATCGTGACATCTCCATGGTTCATGAAATGTGGTTTAACCTATTTACAGAACCAGTCAAAAGTTTGGACACACCTACTCATTCAAGGGTTTTTCTTTATTTTTGTACTATTTTCTACTATTTTCTAGAATAATGGTGAAGACATCAAAACTATGAAAGAGAGAATGCCAAGAGTGTGCAAAGCTGTCATAAAGGCAAAGGGTGGCTACTTTGAAAAATCTCAAATATAAAGTACATTTTGATTTGTTTAACACTTCTTTGGTTACTACATGATTCCATATGTGTTATTTCCTAGTTTTGATGTCTTCACTCTTATTCTATAATGTAGAAAATAGACTAAATAAACACTTGACTGCTATTGTATGTTTAATATAGTGTGTTGTCAACAATTCAATCACATTTTTCACCAAAATAAGTATTTTTAATCAAAAAATATTCTTAGTCCACCATACTTTTTACTGATATATCAACAGCCTGTTTGAGCAAAGTTTTACAAAATAATTGCTTTTGAGCCTTTTTATATTTTCCTGCTCATCAAGGTCTAGAGACTAGCAGGAATGTTGAAATATTAATCCCTTACCAACTGAATTCCTGCCTTTTACCCCATATGGTGATGGATTTTCTGTTTTCTTACAGCCCTCTGAGTGGGCAAAGTTAGAGTGCCACAACACGGAACTGCAGCCACCCAACAGGATACAAATTATGTTAATTGATGCAGGAGGGATGGGGGAGTTTTTTTCATATCCACTTCTAAATTCAATTATCAAAAGATGCTCTACCAGCCGGTTGAGAAAAAGGTTAAAGGGTTAATCATTGGATCTGGTCCAGTCAATAAAATAATAATTGCTGACTTCAAACTGTCTCAGACCTTTGGAAGTGTTAGTGATAAACAATTTAAGTTGATCTCAAATAATTTCAGAATTCGTCAATGTTCAAAAAGAGTAGGCTAAACAATCTGTTTCAAAGAGTATCGTACTCTATTTAAAAGCACTGTGGTTGTGTTTCATTTTGAGCTGAGTCGATACAATGGGGCTGTCCCTGCAAAGGTCACAGGTGAATGGAATCATTTGCACCCACCACCCTCACCCCATCCATACACACACCCCTATACACACAAAGACACACACACACACACACACACACACACACACACACACACACACACACACACACACACACACACACACAACCCCCAGGCACCCCTCCTTGTCCCCCCCCCTTCCCATCCTCCTGTCGCTCCACTTTGAGACATGTATGTTGTGGGCTTGCCGCTTGCCGTATTGGAGCTGGCCTTGGAGGATAATTGCCTGTTAAAGTGTTTTTAAAGCAGGTGCAGGTCGGCCTCTGCTACCAGACTGTTTGGCCCCTTGCCCCACTACCCTCTCTCCAGGTCTGAATGGAACCTGTGTTCACACACAGGCCACTGCTTTGAAAATAAATCGCCTGCAAAATATTCCAGGGGTTTTCATAGGTGTGTGCCGAGAATTAGAGTCAGGAAGCGACCTGCCACCGTCGTCATTTTTTCCTGTAAGTTATTACCGTTACAAATACTGGGACTCGCTCGCTGCTGCTTAAAAACATGACAATAATATCACCACTAATACTAACCAGTTGAGAAGTTTTTTTACTTGTCTGACTAATGCGAGTGAGGTCAAAACAATAGTGCCTTTCTCACTGCTCAGCTCTATAATGTAGTCCTTACAGCTGATCTGTCATGCAAACAAACCATTACATGGTATATAAAGACATAATTTATATAATGTTTAGTTCCATGTATTCCATTTAATCACTGTAAATCTAAAAGAAAGTCATCTGAAATGCGCCTCACGTGGAAAGTCATGTCAGGTTTCACAGTGCAATCTGTCTTTTCTAGACATCTCTTGTCCAGCAAGAAGCAAGTTAAAGCATTAACTAAACGTGTAAACGTGTAACAAGATAATTAAAAAACCAAGATAAAACACTGTTTAGTAATTATTACTACACTACTACAATTTTAAACATGTTAATGGGCACAATTATACAGAGGTCATAGTAAGCTTGTTAACTTAACTGTTGTTGTTGAATATTTTCTCCACCGTCCTACTCAATAGCATAATGTCCTGTTGACTATCAGGACTACTCTTTAAAGACCAAAACATGTTTGCTTTGTCTCAACTTACAATTGGACAGGTTTAATATGTTTTGGCTAAGAAAACATTTGGTTCTGCTTATCTTTCAGTCATCTTTCTTCAGGATTTCATTCCATCCCTATATTTATGTATTTTTTAGGTTTTAATTGGTGATTGTAAACAGCATTGACGTAGTCTTTGATGGGTTGTCCAGACTTGAAGAAGAGCTGCTCTCTGTAAAGAGATTTTGGTTTGGTGACCAGACTGTGATTACGATGTCAAACATCGTTCCAGAAACAGAAATTACATATCTAGTCCGTTTAGTTCCCCTGTCATTTACAACAACATTGAACATAAACAAACCAAATGTTTCTCTGATGAAAAGAGATCACCATTTTGATTGATACTGTAATTACCTATTTTGATGAATGTTCCACTAATGTGATGAAACCACTTTTTTCTCCTTTGGAAAGTCAAGAGGCTGCACTTTAGTTCAGATGTAAAAGATGGCAAAAAAAAACCTGTTAATAATTAGTATTTATTTATTTTGTAAAAAAAGAAAATCAGAAGTAATATCTAAGTTATTTTGCTGTTGGAGACACCAAACTCAAACATTCCATGGCATATATATATATATATGTAGCCTCTATGTAGTTCTATGTAGCCTCTATGTAGCCTCTATGTAGCCTCTATGTAGCCTCTATGTAGTTCTATGTAGCCTCTATGTAGTCTCTATGCTCTATGTAGCTGTTTATATTGATCTGTTTTACACTGGATTATATTGTCCTGCTGCAACTCCTCACAATAACTTCATGCTGTTTATTTACAATGTGCAACTGCCGTTTTCCGTGCAAACGGGATGAGAGCCTGCCGTTAATTCAGCCCAAGGAGCTTGTTTAACATAAACAATCTTTGATGTGCTCACGCTGGAGTGAGCCGGGTTTACCATAGGATTAGCCTTGGGAGTGTGTACAGTAAATTATTTACATTGTTATGCATTAATAATTGCCACATTTACTGTTATGTAGTTATTCTATTGCTGTGATATGAATAATCTACTTTACATATGAATCAATGCCCTGAAATAAAATAATGAATAGTTAATAAAGTAATGAATAGTTAAAATAGCTATTGTTCTTTTTGTTTCTCACTACAAAGCCGTATGTCTTTTTTGTGGGTTGTGAACTGGGTTGTTAAATTGTATAGTAGTAGCGGTGTGGCTAACTCCTTAAACCAACCACTTGCTGTACGACATAAATAATACAACACACACAATTATATTGTCCGTGTCGGTTTTAATGGAGTTTAAACCACCACCATTTTAAAATGCATCGTCCTTCCTTCATGCTTTGTTACAAATACATTCATAAAACATACTGTGTATTGTGTATTGTATATTGTGTATTGTCTTATGAGAAAAGTGCCTTTTGTTTGTATGTTGTCTCACTTTCAGAATAAAGTACATAAGTAAAAATATTTTAAAGTACTACTTAAGTAGTTTTTTGAGATGGGAGAACCTTCCAGAAGGACAACTATTTCTGCAGCACTCCACCAATCCACCAATCCGACCTTAATGGTAGAGTGGCCAGACGGAAGCCACTCCTCAGTAAAAGGCACATGACAGCCCGCTTGGAGTTTGCCAAAGGCACGTAAAGACACCCAGACCATGAGAAACAAGATTCTCCAGTCTGATGAAACCAAGAGTGAATGTCCTTGAGTGGCCCAGCCAGAGCCTGGACTTGAACCCGATCGAACATCTCTGGAGATACCTGGAAAGAGCTGTGACGCTCCCCATCCAACCTGACAGAGCTTGAGAGGATCTGCAGAGAAGAATGGGAGAAACTCCCCAAATACAGGTGTTCCAAGCTTGTAGTGTCACACCCAAGAAGACTTGAGGCTGTAATCGCTGCCAAAGGTGCTTCAACAAAGTACTGAGTAAATGGTCTGAATACTAATGTAAATGGTATATTTCAGTTTTATTTTATTTTATAAATTTGCAAGAAAATTGTCATTATGGGGTGCTGTGTGTAGAAATGTAATCCATTTTAGAATAAGGCTGTAACGTAACAAAATGTAGAAAAAGTCAATGGGTCTGAATACTTTCAGAGTGCACAGTATATAGCTACATATATTGAATACTGTATTTGAATACATGAACAGTTACAGCACTGTATCAACCTTTTAAAATCAAATATTTGAAAAATAACCTGATCAATGATTCATAAAGAACACACACACACACACACACGCACACGCACACACACACACACACACACACACACACACACACACACACACACACACACACACACACACACACACACACACACACACACACGCACACACACACACATTTCCCATGGGAGTTGTGTGTCATCCTCATATTCATGGGGTGATATGGGATGACTGATGCTATCATTAGCCTATAATACAGTCACTCAGGACTAACATAGCCTATAATACAGTCACTCAGGACTAACATAGCCTATAATACAGTCACTCAGGACTAACATAGCCTATAATACAGTCACTCAGGACTAACATAGCCTATAATACAGTCACTCAGGACTAACATAGCCTATAATACAGTCACTCAGGACTAACATAGCCTATACTACAGTCACTCAGGACTAACATAGCCTATAATACAGTCACTCAGGACTAACATAGGAAACACAGCCACACTGCTTTTTCCCTACCCTCCACCGTGTCGAAATACGTTCCTGTGCAGACAGGAACGCCAGACTTGTAAAAATGTATCCATCGGAAGCAGTGTTCTATCCTTTTCTAACTCAAGAGTTTCTATATTTGAGAGAGAGCCACCACTCTCCCTTCACCTGTCAATTAGAATACATGTCACGCTCGTTGTTGGAATGAGTGGACCAAGGTGCAGCGTGGTAGGCGTACATCTTATTTTATTCAATGAACACAGAGGGGAAAAAAATAGAAACGAAACGTAAAGTTTAGTAGGGCTAAACAGCACAGTACCAAAACAAGATCCCACAGGTGGGAAAAGGCTGCCTAAGTATGATCCCCAATCAGAGGCAACGAAAGACAGCTGCCTCTGATTGTGAACCAATACCCGGCCAACAAAGAAATAGAACACATAGATTGCCCACCCTAGTCACAACCTGACCTAACCAAAATAGAGAATAAAAAGGATCTCTAAGGTCAGGGCGTGACAATACACAACAACAGACCAAGCAGCATGGATGGTGTGCCATAGTCCAGAGTACAGAGCCCAGAGCCTGGGCAGTGTTCCTCAGCAGTCATGTTGAAGCCTGCTGGCCTGCTGTGCATCACATTTTACTGCCAGAACCCAGGTGATTTATGGAACTTGTAACATGGTAGTGACTGCAACAGTGCTGCTGGGCAGACCAGAGGCAGAGACTTCCCCATGAAGCTGTGTGTCTGTCTGTGTGTGTGTGTGTGTCTGTGTGTGTGTGTGTGTGTGTGTGTGTGTGTGTGTGTGTGTGTGTGTGTGTGTGTGTGTGTGTGTGTGTGTGTGTGTGTGTGTGTGTGTGTGTGTGTGTGTGTGTTTGTGACTACATTTTGCTGAGCAATAATGCTTTGATTACAGCCAGGTATGCTTTATTGATTAGACCAGCGGTATGGCTCTGTTCACACACAGCTGCCAATGGCCAGTCCATTTTGATGGGGAAAGAGACTCAGAAATCAGAGAGAGAGAGAGACAAAACAGAAACGGGTCACAACTCCTGCACCTCTGTCACACGCTGGGTATGTACATCGTCAATGGTAGTCTTTGAGGGGACTCCTACGGTAGGTACACCTATAGCTCATCTCTTGGCAGTAGTACTGCAGACTACTTTATCACTGACCTCAACCCAGTCTCTCAGAGCGTTCAATCAGCCCTATCAGTTCACAGCAAATAACAGTCTACTTGAAGAGACCAATACTCAATCATGAGGCATCAAAGCCAAAGGAACGGAATAATATTAAGAAATGCTGTAGATGGAAGGAAAGTAGTGTGGAAGCTTACCAAAAAACAATTAGACAACAACAAATTCAATCAACTTCCTGGACAAAATGTTTCACTGTAATAAGAAAGCTGTAAGCTTGGCAGTAGAAAACCTAAACGATATATTTGACCTCTCAGCTTCCCTATCAAATCAAAACATTTCAAGCAGACAACCTAAGAAAATGAACAACAATGACAGATGGTTTGATGAAGAATGCAAAAACCTAAGAAATAAATTGTGAAAGCAATCCAACCAAAAACATAGAGACCCAGAAAACATGAAACTACGCCTTCACTATGGTGAATTAGTAAAACAATACAGAAATACATTACGGAAAAAGAAGGAACAGCATGTCAGAAATCAGACCAATATAATTGAATAATCCATAGAATCTAACCACTTCTGGGAAAATTGGAAAACTCTAAACAAACAACACAAAGAGTTATCTATCCAAAACGAAGACGTATGGGTAAACCACTTCTACGATGACCTTTTTGGCTCTATAACAAAGAACAAACAGCAAAAACATATACATGATCAAATACAACTCTTAGAATCAACTGTTAAAACCTCATAAGGATACGCCCCTTTTTTTGCAATTTTCGCCTAAAATGACATACCCAAATCTAACTGCCTGTTGCTCAGGCCCTGAAGCAAGGATATGCATATTCTTGGTACCATTTGAAAGGAAACACTTTGAAGTTTATGGAAATGTGAAAGGAATGTAGTAGAATATAACACAATAGATCTGGTAAAAGATAATACAAAGAAAAAAAACAACCGTTCTTTTGTATTTTTTTGTACCATTATCTTTGACATGCAAGAGAAAGGCCATAGCGCATTATTCCAGCCCAGTTGCAATTTGGATTTTTGGCCACCAGATGGCATCAGTGTATGTGCAAAGTTTCAGACTGATCCAATGAACCATTGCATTTCTGTTCAAAATGTTGTATCAAGACTGCCCAAATGTGCCTAATTTATTTATTAACGGCTCTTTTCTGGATTTTGATAATTAGCGGGTATCGGCCTAATTCTACTCTGCATGCATTATTTGGTGTTTTGCGTTGTACAGGAAGGATATTTTAGCAGAATTCTGCACACTGTCTCAATTTGCTGTTTGTCCCATTTTGTGAATTGTTGGTTGGTGAGTGGACCCCAGACCTCACAACCATAAAGGGCAATGGGTTCAAATATTTTAGATCCTAATTGGTATGTCAAATTTTATGTTCCTTTTGATGGCATAGAATGCCCTTCTTGCATTGTCTCTCAGATCGTTTACAGCTTTGTGGAAGTTTCCTGTGGCGCTGATGTTTAGGCCAAGGTATGTATAGTTTTTGTGTGCTCTAGGGCAACGGTGTCTAGATTGAATTTGTATTTGAGATCCTGGCAACTGGACCATTTTTTGGAATACCATTATTTTTGTCTTACTGAGATCTACTGTCAGGGCCCAGGTCTGACAGAATCTGTGCAGAAGATCTAGGGGCTGCTATAGGCCTTCCTTGGTTGGGGACAGAAGCACCAGATCATTGGCAAACAGTAGACATTTGACTTCAGATTCTAGTAGGGTGAGGCCGGGTGCTGCAGACTGTTCTAGTGCCCGCGCCAATTCGTTGATATATACAGTATGTTGAAGACGGTGGTGCTCATCCCATGGCCCTGTGGAAAGATTTTATTTTATTTTTTTCAATTTTCACCGCACACTTGTTGTTTGTGTACATGGATTTTATAATGTCGTATGTTTTTCCCCACAACACCACTTTTCATCAATTTGTATAGCAGACCCTCATGCCAAATTTAATCAAAAGCTTTTTTGAAATCAACAAAGCACGAGAAGGCTTTCTTTTGGTTTGTTTGTTTGTCAATTAGGGTGTGCAGGGTGAATACATGAGTCTGTTGTATGGTAATTTTGTAAAAAGCCAATTTGACATTTGCTCAGGACATTGGAAATGTACGAGTCTGCTGTTAATGATAATGCAGAGGATTTCCCCAAGGTTGCTGTTGACCCGTATCAGACGGTAGCTATTGCGATCAAATATGTCTCTACTTTTGTGGATTGGGGTGATCAATCCTTGGTTCCAAATATTGGGGAAGATGCCAGAGTTGAGGATTATATTAAAAGGTTTAAGTATAGCCAATTGGAATTGGTGGTCTGAATATTTTATCATTTCGTTTCACACCACAGGCCTTTTTCGGTTGGAGGGTTTGTATTTTGTCCTGTATTTCATTCAATGTAATTGGAGAATCCAGTGGGTTCTGGTAGTCTTTAACATATGTATCCCATGCCAATAAAGCCCCTTGAATTGAAATAAATTGAATTGAGAGAGAGAATGTCTGGAGGGAGGGAAGTAGAGACAGAGAGAGTGAAAAAAGAGAGAGAGAGCAGCAGGAGACCCCTCCTCACCAATACAGGCCCCCCTCCCTCTCACCAATACAGGCCCCTCTCCCTCTCACCAATACAGACCCCCCTCCCTCCCACCAATACAGGCCCCCTCTCTCTCACCAATACAGACCTCCCTCCCTCTCACCAATACAGACCCCCCTCCCTCTCACCAATACAGACCCCCCTCCCTCCCACCAATACAGGCCCGCTCCCTCTCAGCAATACAGGCCCCTCTCCCTCTCACTAATACAGGACACCCTCCCTTTCACCAATACAGGCCCCCCTCCCTCTCACCAATACAGGCCCCCCTCCCTCTCACCAATACAGGCCCCCCTCCCTCTCACCAATACAGGCCCCCATCCCTCTCACCAAGACATACCTTCATCCCTCTCACCAATACAGGCCCCCCTGGGGTGGCAGGTAGCCTAGTGGTTAGATCGTTATGCCAGTAACCTGAAGGTTGCTGGATCGAATCCCCAAATTGACAAGGTAAAAATGTGTCCTTCTGCTCCTGAGCTAGGCAGTTCCCTGGGAGCCGAAGACGTGGATGTTGATTAAGGCAGCCCCCCTCACCTCTCTGATTCAGAGGGTTTTGATTAAGGCAGCCCCCCCCCCCACCTCTCTGATTCAGAGGGATTGATTAAGACAGCCCCCCCCCCCCACCTCTCTGATTCAGAGGGATTGATTAAGACAGCCCCCCACACCTCTCTGATTCAGAGGGATTGATTAAGACAGCCCCCCCGTACCTCTCTGATTCAGAGGGATTGATTAAGACAGCCCCCCACACCTCTCTGATTCAGAGGGATTGATTAAGACAGCCCCCCGTACCTCTCTGATTCAGAGGGATTGATTAAGACAGCCCCCCGCACCTCTCTGATTCAGAGGGATTGATTAAGGCAGCCCCCCGTACCTCTCTGATTCAGAGGGATTGATTAAGACAGCCCCCCCATACCTCTCTGATTCAGAGGGATTGATTAAGACAGCCCCCCACACCTCTCTGATTCAGAGGGATTGATTAAGACAGCTCCCCCCCCCACCTCTCTGATTCAGAGGGATTGATTAAGGCAGCTCCCCGTACCTCTCTGATTCAGAGGGATTGATTAAGACAGCCCCCCACACCTCTCTGATTCAGAGGGATTGATTAAGGCAGCCCCCCGTACCTCTCTGATTCAGAGGGATTGATTAAGACAGCTCCCCGTACCTCTCTGATTCAGAGGGATTGATTAAGGCAGCCCCCCCATACCTCTCTGATTCAGAGGGATTGATTAAGACAGCCCCCCACACCTCTCTGATTCAGAGGGATTGATTAAGACAGCCCCCCTCACCTCTCTGATTCAGAGGGATTGATTAAGACAGCCCCCCTCACCTCTCTGATTCAGAGGGATTGATTAAGACAGCCCCCCCCCCACCTCTCTGATTCAGAGGGATTGATTAAGGCAGCCCCCCACACCTCTCTGATTCAGAGGGATTGATTAAGACAGCCCCCCGTACCTCTCTGATTCAGAGGGATTGATTAAGACAGCCCGCCTCACCTCTCTGATTCAGAGGGATTGATTAAGACAGCCCCCCCCCCCCACCTCTCTGATTCAGAGGGATTGATTAAGACAGCCCCCCACACCTCTCTGATTCAGAGGGATTGATTAAGGCAGCTCCCCGTACCTCTCTGATTCAGAGGGATTGATTAAGACAGCCCCCCCACGCCTCTCTGATTCAGAGGGATTGATTAAGACAGCCCCCCTCACCTCTCTGATTCAGAGGGATTGATTAAGACAGCCCCCCGCACCTCTCTGATTCAGAGGGATTGATTAAGGCAGCCCCCCTCACCTCTCTGATTCAGAGGGATTGATTAAGGCAGCCCCACACACCTCTCTGATTCAGAGGGATTGATTAAGACAGCCCCCCACACCTCTCTGATTCAGAGGGATTGATTAAGGCAGCCCCCCTCACCTCTCTGATTCAGAGGGATTGATTAAGGCAGCCCCCCTCACCTCTCTGATTCAGAGGGATTGATTAAGACAGCCCCCCACACCTCTCTGATTCAGAGGGTTTTGATTAAGACAGCCCCCTGTACCTCTCTGATTCAGAGGGATTGATTAAGACAGCTCCCCACACCTCTCTGATTCAGAGGGATTGATTAAGACAGCCCCCCCGTACCTCTCTGATTCAGAGGGATTGATTAAGACAGCCCCCCCGTACCTCTCTGATTCAGAGGGATTGATTAAGACAGCCCCCCTGTACCTCTCTGATTCAGAGGGATTGATTAAGACAGCCCCCTGTACCTCTCTGATTCAGAGGGATTGATTAAGACAGCCCCCCACACCTCTCTGATTCAGAGGGATTGATTAAGACAGCCCCCTGTACCTCTCTGATTCAGAGGGATTGATTAAGACAGCCCCCCACACCTCTCTGATTCAGAGGGATTGATTAAGACAGCCCCCCGTACCTCTCTGATTCAGAGGGATTGATTAAGACAGCCCCCCTCACCTCTCTGATTCAGAGGGATTGATTAAGACAGCCCCCCACACCTCTCTGATTCAGAGCATTTCAGTTGAATGCATTCAGTTGGACAACTGACTAGGTAACCCCCTTTCCCTCCCTCTCACCAATACAGGCCCCCATCCCTTTCACCAACACAGGCCCCCCTCCCTTTCACCAACACAGGCCCCCCTCCCTTTCACCAACACAGGCCCCCCTCCCTCTCACTAATACAGGACACCCTCCCTTTCACCAATACAGGCCCCTCTCCCTCTCACTAATACAGGACACCCTCCCTCTCACCAATACAGGCCCCTCTCCCTCTCACTAATACAGGACACCCTCCCTTTCACCAATACAGGCCCCCTCCCTCTCACGAATACAGGACACCCTCCCTTTCACCAATACAGGCCCCCTCTCTCTCACCAATACAGACCCCCCCTCTCATCAATACAGGACCACCTTCCTCTCACCAATACCGGCCCCCTCCCTCTCACGAATATAGCCCCCCCTCCCTCTCACCAATACAGCCCCCCTTCTTCTCACCAATACAGGCTTTACCTCTGTTTTGTACCTCACCCTCATTCTACTTCATTCATTTAAAAAAAAATGAGAATTTAATTTATCAGACTTATGTGAATAGGCATACTGTTTTCATTACCTGGCCATATGCTCCTGTTTCAGGGCAGGAGAGACGAAAAGGGGGAGAGGGGGAGAGAGAGAGAAACAGAGAGAAAGAGAGACAGAGAGTGAAAAAAGGCTTACCTCTCCCTAAAACAATTTGTTTCCTTCTCAGCAGTGTTTTTTAACTTGCAAAACCTTGCTGAGATTGTTAGGAGGGAATTGGAGAAGTAGTGACGGCCTGACCTCCAGTCGTCCTGCCATAAACAATGACTGTGTGCCTCAGAGCAATCAGATCATAGTAGAGAGAGAGAGCTCAGAGGAGAGGAGAGGCACCAGACTCACACTCCACTCCACAGCCTGCTAGACTGTATCCCTGGCTGATTGTTAGACTATATCCCTGGCTGATTGTTAGACTGTATCCCTGGCTGATTGTTAGACTATATCCCTGGCTGATTGTTAGACTGTATCCCTGGCTGATTGTTAGACTATATCCCTGGCTGATTGTTAGACTGTATCCCTGGCTGATTGTTAGACTATATCCCTGGCTGATTGTTAGACTGTATCCCTGGCTGATTGTTAGACTATATCCCTGGCTGATTGTTAGACTGTATCCCTGGCTGATTGTTATACTGTATCCCTGGCTGATTGTTAGACTATATCCCTGGCTGATTGTTAGACTATATCCCTGGCTGATTGTTAGACTGTATCCCTGGCTGATTGTTAGACTGTATCCCTGGCTGATTGTTAGACTATATCCCTGGCTGATTGTTAGACTATATCCCTGGCTGATTGTTAGACTGTATCCCTGGCTGATTGTTAGACTATATCCCTGGCTGATTGTTAGACTGTATCCCTGGCTGATTGTTAGACTATATCCCTGGCTGATTGTTAGACTGTATCCCTGGCTGATTGTTAGTCTATATCCCTGGCTGATTGTTAGACTGTATCCCTGGCTGATTGTTAGACTATATCCCTGGCTGATTGTTAGACTATATCCCTGGCTGATTGTTAGACTATATCCCTGGCTGATTGTTAGACTGTATCCCTGGCTGATTGCTAGACTATATCCCTGGCTGATTGCTAGACTATATCCCTGGCTGATTGCTAGACTATATTTAATTTTTTAAAATCTTTATTTAACTAGGCAAGTCAGTTAAGAACAAATTCTTATATTCAATGACAGCCTAGGAACAGTGCCTTGTTCAGGGGTAGAACAACATATGTTTACCTTGTCAGCTCAGGGATTTGATCTTGAAACCTTT